>NC_056627.2:304794613-305094613 GCF_002870075.4 Lactuca sativa | reverse complement strand
CAACCACATGCTACCTCTAGTCTTTCGTGTTCTTGAGATCAAATCATGTTATATAAGTTGACACCCTACATCTCCCAAACTTAGGTGCTGTTTTTTTTAATGTTTTGAAGCAAAAATTTATTAAGTGTGCGGACCACCTCTACAACCCTCTGCAATAAAAAAGGTGAACCAAATGGCTGCAGACTATAATAAGAAACGTGTTTGTTTTTTAACATATTCATGATGCTGAAGATATTAAAATATTAAAATAAATTGGTTTTATATACAGAAAATTGTTTTTTAATACCGAAAATTTAATAATGCATGACATTTCAGCAAAATTTTATGATATTTCAGCAAAAAATAATAATATTTCAACAAAAAAAATTATATTTCAGCAAAAAATTATCATTAATCAATATAAAAAATGAAAATAAATAATAATTTAGCAATAATAAAAAAAAAAGATAGAACAAGAATTTAATAAGATTTCAACAATATATAATCAATATTCATCAAAATTTCAATAAGAAAAAAAAAAGTTGGAAGAAACAATACAAGTGTTGCCTCAAACTGCCAGTTGTAGTATTAATATTGGTTGTACAACATAAATTGAGTTCAACGTGTTTAAAATTAATCTTATCTTTCAAGATGGTTTGATGATACTAAAATTATCAATATTTCAATTAAAACTATCGATAATATTTTCATTAATCTAGGTCCACTCTTTCTCTTTACATTTGAGCTTTGATCGATTTTCATTTTTAGTGATGTTAGTTAACATGGTGATGGTTAAAGAAAGCGTATTTACGGATAGACGTCACACTGTACACAAAAGGACTGCCAGTTGTAGTATTAATATTGGTTGTCCAAGCAGTAATAATTAAAGCCAGAGCAGTTGTTGTTAACCATATTGTACCTTTGCAATGAAACCAAACAATTATACCTCTTTACAATATTTGGTAGTCAGATTAAACGTAATCCAACAACCAAAACGCCTAGAATGAATGTACACAACCTCTTCCATAATTATGCAGCAGTATATTGCTCACACTAGAGTCTAGGGTCACGTAGCATATTACAAAACATCCGAACATATACAAAACAAATAAGAAAAATTATAGAATATGAGGAACAAGAACCAAGTCATATAATATAAGTTAAATCCCAAAAAATATTGCGAATCAAAGTCAAACTTTGGGTTTGTTTTGATAGACCTATTTAAGCATAATTACATACATATAGGACATTGTTTGATTAAACTAAATAGAAAAAAGAAAAAGAAAATTTTGGTTTGAACCAATGGAGTGAAAATTATTTAAAACAATAAAATAAAGGTACTTTACAAACAAAATTTTCAATTGTTTATTTTATGATGATATTTCTTTTAAATAATTGCCTTTGTAACAAAAATAGTTTGTTATCCATTTGTAAATTCAACCTATTTAGAATCTGAATTGTATTGCTTTCGGTCCAGGGCCAATTTCATATTTAGTTTCGCACATTCCTTGAGTATATTTTTTAATTAATAAATAATAAATAGTATGTTTCTTTTATAGACAAAATTCAAAATATTTTTTCTTCAATCACGTCTGTAGGCAAATGGCATGTTAATTCTGTTGTACTTATTTCGAACAAAATATATATAATAAGTATTTATTTCTCATAAAATATACTTACAAGAAAAAGGGTTAAATGTATAAGTAAATTGTATTTTAAAGTTTAAACCATTTTTACGTTTGTTTTTCATTTTATATATTGAACCTTTGAAAATCTATTCTAATAAATTAAAGTTTTTTTTACCACTTGTCACACTTTTATTCAATTTTCCAAATGTCTTTATTTTGAATTAATTTCTTTTACATGTCATTTTATAAGATTTTCTATTTTATTAAATTTCACATACTATTTTAATATAATAATTACAATAAATGTAGTAATAAATTGGTATTAATTTATTAATAAACTTATCTTTTAATTTTAAAATTCCCAAAATTAAAGTTCATTAGTTTTTTTGTTCATTTATTTAAATTATTTGTTTAAATTTAAAAGACAAAAAAGATTTCCATTATAACAATTCATTATTTTTTATATTTTCTTAAAAATTGAAAATTATTAAATATTTTGACTTCTATATTTAACTTTTTTTTAATTAACTCATGTAATACATGAGTCTCACAACTAGTTATAAATATTCCGGATTCTAGATATTTCAACCCAAATATATTTTCAAACATATTTAACTCATTTTGAAGTTGTTTTACATCTTACAAAAAAAAAATCAAATACATGGATATAAAAGGATTTTGGTCGATTTATTTAAGTAATTGTGTGGTTTTTCTGTACAAAAGCAACATAATTAAATTTCCTTCAGTTAACTTCCTTTTTTTTTAAACTATTCTATCGTATTATAAATTGATGGCCAAAAATAACTTTGGGTTAGCGAAATTTACAAAAAAAAAAAAAGGTCTTCATTGATATAGAAATTAAAGTATATGTTAAAAAATAATCTACAAAAGCCTCCAAATAATAGAACGGGACCCAATTTTCCAATGATTTAAGTGATGTGAAATGGACGTTCCTTCCGTCTCCACAAATGCACTTTCCTCGAACTAGCTAGAGTATCTTGAAGGAAATTATCATTATCTACACACCAACACAGATTTCATGCAATTAATCATTAATTTTTTTTTATAGAATTTCTTTTTCCATATGTTTATATAAAAAATGCTCTGTTTGTATTATGGATAACAAACCAAATGGTTACAATAAAAATAATAATTTAAACAAAACATGTTTATTATTTTATAATTTTATTTATTATTTTTTGAACAGCAAACAAAACATGTTTATCGAGTCAAACCACCAACAATTTCAATAAGTTAAGAGCATCTATGATAACATTGCAGTTTGGCTGATTTTCCCGTTAAATATCATCATTTTAACATCTCAAAAATCATAAACATCATTTTAACATCCTAAAATCATGACATATGTTTCCAATGTAAGAACTTTTTAGCTTATTTATGAGATTCATAAAAACTGATCTTATTAACTTTATTCCTCATATAATGAAAATGTTTTTTTTAAACGGCAACATATTTTACTTATAACTATCACCATCTATGTCTCAAACGAAATTAGAACTCATGACCACTCAAATGAGAGAGTTATTCTTTACCGTTAGGTCAAAGACCCTTTGGTGAAAATGCTATTAGATAACATGTTATTTGTGTATAAATGTTTGAGAGAAATAGTTGTAAACTTTTTTGTAGATGTAACTTTTTATTCTTCATATCATACTAGTAGAACCATGATTTTATATGAGAATCAGGGGCTTAATCTTAATCATTATCTTTTGGTTTTTTTTAACAACACAACTATAAATTCGCACTTTTAGCAAAATGCAAGAAGAAAAAGAGGGAAAAAAATTATATGGAAGTTTTTAACCGATCTTTATAAATAATAGATTTGGGGATTTTATATTTAAATCAAGAAAAGGAAAAAAGAACAATATTATCAAAAAGTGAGTTTTGGTCAGCAGAATGTGATGTATATGTTGGTACAACACCAGTGGTTGAGACTTGTGTTGGGAGTCACCTTCATATTCGAGTGCAAGGTTACTTGCATCGACGAATGGTTGGGGATCATGTTTCCTAGTTATCAGTGAAATAATACAGGATGTGAGGGGTTTTGGTCAGTTGGGTTGTGGATTAGAGTCATTATCGATATGGTTTGAACGGTTTTATCTGTTTAAAAGTCAGGCATGGTATAAGGCCATCATATTTCAGACAAAGTAGTTGGACTTTCTCTTTGTTGGTTAAGGGCGGCGTGTTAAGGTTCGTTTCTTAGTCAAGGCATGTGATTTTCGCTAAGATTGGGTTCGGTAGCAATATCAGAAGGTGGTCATATATGTGAGATGATTTCTCGGTCCTATTGTCAATTTAGGAAATTCAGTCAGGGTTGGCTGGTGCAGTTAAGTATGTTGTAAGGATAGATTTCAATAACGAAATCTAGTTTAAGTGGGGGATTGTTATAACAACCGTTTTCTAGATTGGTTTAGCTTAAGACTTAACGAAATCAAAGACGGAGGTTTTGGGATAAACACCATGCCACGACATGGTGTATCGATTCCCACGACGTGACATGACTTAAATGGAACACGTCCAACTAATGAGTAGCATGTCGTGGCAGTAATATAGACACAATGTGTCGATTTTTCTGGCAAAAACCCTTGATTTTAGGATTTCTCTCATATTTAATCATCATACCCCATAGATTAGGGCATCCTACTTAGCCTCCATCACTCTCAAACCTTAGAAACCCTAACCCTAATCCCTCTTGGTGATTCTTGGCACATTTTGGTATTTTTGTAGCTTGAAGAAGAAGAAGGTATTCTAGTGTGTTGATCCAGCAAGAAAACCTCATCATCATTATCCGATGCATATTCTAGACTTTTATAAGTGTTCAAGATGCAAGATTTAAGTTCCGTGCATCAAGATCTAGGTTTCTTTTATGTTTTCTTCATGATTGTGGAAGTTTAAAGGAATGAATTCCATAAAGTTGGCAACTTTATGGATCTTTGAGGTCCCTTTAAGGTCATATGTTGTAGATCTAGAGTTTCTTGGGAGTTTTTGGTCCCATGAATAAGTTTGAGTTCCTTTCTCCCACATTTTTGACCTAAAATAGAAGATACATGCATTGGACATGCATGTTTATAAAGCACCAATTATTATGATCCATTAGGTGTAGGAAATCCTTCTGGAAAATATGGATGAATGACTTTGGTGATTAAGAGCTTAATGGATAAGTCATGCTTAGTGAGGTTATTAAGAATTTAGTTTTAGAGGTTTTGTCTTATTGAGATGTATTAATGGAGAAAGTCAGAAAATTTATCCGTCAAGACCTTGGAGAGTATCAGATCTGAGCTTTGGTGCTCTTAATAATGAATGAAAACAACTTAATCCATTAAGCTGTTTAGACCCAGTTCCCACGACATAGCCTTCTGGTCGTCATGACGTGGCGATTGGGGATCATCCCAACAGTCTTGGCATTTTTTGACCACGATGTGGGCACAACGAGGTCACGACGTGGAGGCTCGCTAATGATAAGTATTGACCTCGACTTTGATTGTGACCCTTGACTCTTGCATCGGAATACTAGGATTGGCCTGTTGTATGCTCGGTTGGGCCTATTGTATACTGGGTTGGTCCCGTTGTATGCTAGGATAGAACCGTTTTATACTTGTTTGGGTTCTTTGTATGTTGTATTGGGCCTGTTGTATGTTGGTTAGGCCCATTGTATGTTGGGCTAGGTCCGTTTGTATGTTAGGTTGGGCCCGTTTGTATGTTGGGTTGGGCGCATTGTAACCTCACTAAGCTTTGTGCTTAGAGATTTGTGGTTTAAACATTTTTCAAGTACCTCTGGTTCTAAGGGGAATGACTCGGCTTGACTGCACCACATCCCCCAATGAATTTCTGCACCGATGATTGTTGTTTTACTTTGATGTTTGTGATACATTTTACTATGAATGATTTTGGAAAACAAGTATTGATGTTTTAAAATGAAATTTTTTATCGTTAGTTTTGGGACGTTACATATTTTATATATAAAAGTATATATATATATATATATATATATAACGCTAAATACAACATCTCCCTCACATGTTTAATTAAAACATTATAAATTGAACCATGTTAGGTGCACACACTCTGATACTATAAGGAAGGTTTAAGAAGGAGTCTCTGATTGCTAATGAAGCCAGATTTCAAAAGCTAATAACTTACCATACTCACCACCTCTTTGCATTTTGAGAGTGGAGTTATCGAAAGGGTTTTGAGAGGATAATGTTCGAGTTAAAAGTATTAACCTAAAAGTATAAAATAAAATCACATTTTATTAAAAAACATGAATCTAATGTTACCCATAAATTATATACACTCTCTTTATAATCTATTGATGGATCTCGTGTGATTAACCGACACATCAATTTGAGAGTATAGTTGAGAATGATGTAGAACTCACGAATATGTAGAACTTGAGTCGGGGGAACATATTTTTCCATGGTTGATTTACCATCTATTCTATCGATGACCCCGTCATAAAATTTGAGATGAACATAATCCAATATTAACATGTCATTGATAGTTGATGAATCTGAAATATATAGGAATTTAATAGTGATTGAAATTGACAAATAGTATTGCCTAGGGGTGCAAACAAGTCGAGCCGAGCCCGAGCCTGGCCAGGCTCGGCTCGGGCTCGTTTAAGTTATATGAGGCTCGAGCTCGAGCTCGAGCTCGATTCGAGCTTTCTTTTACTGAGCTCGGCTCGAGCTCGTAAAGAGTTATACAAGCTTGGCTCGGGCTCAGGCTCGACTCGTTTTTATCGGGCGTGCCTAAATAAGCTTAAGCTCGGCTCAAGCTCGTTAAAAAGCTCATTTACTAATTCCCGAAATTCATAATTCCCCTAATATGTTTTTATCTTAATATATATAAATAATAATAAATAATATTATATAAAGGCTCGTTTAGGCTCGCGAGCCTAATCGAGCTTTGTGACATAGGCTTGAAAGGAAAGATCAGACCTTCAATAAAAGGGTAAGTTATTAGGATGATTAATCTTTTCCAAATTTGTAGTTTGGGAATAGTTCTCATATATTAAAGGAAAGATCAGACCTTCAATAAAAGTTATTATCGAGCTTCCTCTAACCATTGCTTTCTAATCTATTAGAAAGAGTAGTTATCAAGTGTATGTTGGATACTGACATTGTGAAGTAACATGGAAGTTCATTGAGTTAGGAGTTAATTAGGGTTAGTCAAATCGTTGACATGTGCATATGATCAATTCACTGTAATTTTGATATGAGCATCTTTGAAATGTCCATGGAGGAGTTTCATAGCATGTTGAGGTTTCCTTTTGGAACTAACATGCCTAATCATAAAGACTCAAACTTCGAACACTCTCATATAATACCTATCATGAATGGAAGTGTCAAGAAGAAGAAAGCTAGTTATCCATGGTTAGAAAAGTTATTAGTGTTGGTACACGTAATCTAGCTCCAAATGCCAAATACCAAGAAAACATACATGCTTAATATATGAAACTAGTATAATAACAATAACTCAAAACTGATTCAAATATTTGAATAAAATGTATTATTGTGGAATCATCTTATTGGACATATAGATGAGAATTGCATTACCAAATATCTAGTTGGATAGGATTTTGGAATTCATTTGGCCAAAAGTCTTATGATTAATGCAAGTTTTATTTGTCAAGATGGATAACAAGAGGGTTATCTTATAGTGCAAAAATTTGTTGGAATTGGTTCAACTAATGAACTGTTCAGATTGACCATAATGCATACTGATTCAAATAAACCCAAGGTTTGGGCGAAATGTATTTGAGAAATTACAATATTGAACACATAAAAAAGAAATGCATTACCAAGTATCTAGTTGGATCAGATTTTGGATGTCATTTGACCGCAAATCTTATGATAAATGCAAATTTTGTTTATCAAGATAGATGACGAATACATAATTTGTGATGTAAATATCTGTTGTAATTATTTCACACTAATGGGTCGTTTAGATTAACCATAATACATGGTAAAACCAACTATGTATAAACATAAGTATGGAACCTTTTAGGTGTTCAACTCTCATACAACGAAGTTAAGAATCAAGTGGGAATAAAGATGAGATACTCAGATCCAATAGGATAATAAGCATCTCAATCGAAACCTCAACGATCATCTAAGTAATTGTTTAAGAGTTTCATGAGCTATCTCCATCCAAAACACTGTCACAAACAATGTTAGTTAGAAAGAGAAACAAATCATTGTTTGGTTTGGTACTAGATAATTCATAGTATGCTTACGGATATTTCATGGATTTAACATGAATAGTGTTGCAAGAGTCATTGGTATTGCACCAACTAAAAAGTTTTATGAAACACTCTCTAAGATGTGGAGTAGGTTTTACCCTCACTCGCATATATTTAAGTCTACGATTATAAGGCTGTAATACTCATTTTCCAAAATGGATCAACTAAGGATGTAATGGGATATTTCATGGATTTAACATGAATAGTGTTGCAAGAGTCATTGGTATTGTACCAACTAAAAAGGTTTATGAAACACTCTCTAAGATGTGGAGTAGGGTTTACCCGCACTCGCATATATTTAAGTCTACGATTATAAGGCTGTAATACTCGTTTTCTAGAATGGATCAACTAAGGATGTACTGGGATCAAAGATGTGATTTTTGGAGAAAAACCCTATGCCACGACGTGAGACATGGTTGACCACGATATGACATGACTTTCATGAAGCGTGCATTTCGGGTGAGCCTCATGACGTAACAAAAGGGTTGTCACATCGTGGTGGCTGTTGCAGCCCAAACCCATGATTTTTAGGGTTTCTTCCATATTTAAAGCCCCGAACTCAGTGTTTAGGGTATCCTCTTCAGCCCCCACCCTCCAGAAGTGAAACCCTATCCTCCTTGAAGATTTGGAGCTCTTTTTGCAAGATTTGGTGATTTGAAGGATGAAGGAAGAAGTTTGGTGCATAGATCCAGCAAGCAATTCATCCCTATCTTGGTGTGTATATTCTGGACCATTTGTGATTTCTCAAGTTCTCTTCTTGGTGATGACTTCCTTTTCGATCTATGTTATTTGTTATGTTTTTGTCTATATTTGAGTTCTTGGTGGATGAAAGTGATGTCCATTGGGCATTATATCTTATTGATCTAGGATTTGGAGTAGTTTTGGTAACCATGTATGAGATTTAGGTCCCTTTTCTCATGTCTTGACCTAGTTTGAGGAAGGATATGCATGGGAACACCCGTGCATAAAGTTTTGATTTATATTAGCCCTTTGAGACAGTAGAATCCATCTATAAAGTATGGGCTAAGGACTTAACCGATTAAGATCTTGAACAAATAAGATGATTCTTATAGTGTAGGCCAATTGTTATTTAGGATGGGCTAAACCAATATGGTAGTTCATGGAGGTTTAACCTATGGATCCTAGGTAATATGAAAGGTCATGGGCATTAGGGTTTACATCGATGTAACCCTAATCTAGCCACACTATATAAGAAGCCCCTTAGCATCCAAAATGACACACTAGTGATCCTTGGAGTTCCATGAGTCGATTTTGGTTGCAAGAATATTCTCTCAAAAGTCATCCTTTGTCAAAAGGTGTGTTGTTATTCCATTTGAGGTGCAACACTTGGGGCACCGAGTTCTTAAATGCCAAACTCAATAAGTTCTACAAACTACAACAAAGAGGTAATTCTATAACTCTCTTTTATGTTGATTATATCAATTTGTATGCTAGTTGTAGGCTAAATGCTTTGGAAACAATATTGCATGTATAATTAGAGAAAACATATATCCAAAGCATTTAGGGTTGTATGTGCACCATATGATGTTGTAGTATACTAAAACCCAACAGTGGTATCAGAACCTAGGGTTGTTTTCTATTATACTTGATGTTTTATTGGTTTTCAAAGTGAAAAAATCGAATTTTCTGCCTTCTGCCCAGTGAACTCGCCGAGTCCACTGGGTGACTCGCCGAGTCCCTTCATAAAATGGCCAACTCGATGAGTCCAGTTCATGTACTTGCTAAGTTGGTACTCCAGTGGGAAATTTTTTGACTTTTGGCCAGAAATTGGATTAGGATCATTACCCCCAAACTGTTTTTTGAACCATGAAATGTGTTTTTTTAATATGGTAATGATCATGCTTGTCTAATTAAAAGATAATTGTCATAGTTTCAAGATTTGTATACGATAGACTAATTTCTTGTAAATAGTTGATGTGAATTATCTTGACCTATGAGTTTAATCTAGATTATAGAAAAAATATTTGATTATTGTGTTAATTGAAATGTTTGATCTAAATGCCTTTTATGAATTCCATAACTTGTCCTCAAGTTATGGAAAATGAAAATTTTTTCATAAATGTTTGTTTTATGACTCCATAACTTGTCCTTAAGTTATGGAATTTCAAGAGTCTCTTTTTAAAAAGTCATCTTAAATTGGTTTTAAAGTCTTCCATAACTTGTCCTCAAGTTATGGAACTTGAAAAGTTTTTCATAAAAACCTCATTAAACTCATAAGTTAGAGAAATGAAAAGTTTTGACAAGTTTCAAAACTTGCCCTCAAGTTTTGGAATTTGTAAAGTCTCACTTTTGAATACTTTAGTTCCAAACCCTAGAGTTTTAAAAGTTCAAATTCAACCCTTATACTATTATAATATTATATGTTTAATATTTATATATATGTATAAGACTAGCCAGTCTTACCGTTAGTAGGTCTCATTCATGAAGCCGGTCTATAAGGAGGTATAAGGTTTCTACCTATAAAATGGCAGTTTAATGGGTGTCCACTCTCACCCACCGCTTCCTTGAGTGGTGGAGGGTCGTTAGCCGAATGAGTTTGAGAGGACATTAATTTTCATTAAAAGTATAATGATAACTATAAAGTAACTAAACTTTTATTAAATTCCCAATCTTAGTTACTTTAGGAAAATGTGAATGTGGTGCTATCCCATGAAATTACACTTTGCACCTTGTTAAGTCGTTAGTGGAGCGTGTGTAGTTAACCGACACACTAATCTGGGACTGACAGTGTGTGGCAAAGGGTAGCTTGATGTTTATCATAGATAAATGGAGCGTGTGTGGTTAACCGACACATTGATTAGGTGGTTTGTAACTTTGGGTGTACCAAGATAATTTGCATGGTTATTCACACCTTGTTTGTGATCTTTGGCATCCCAGTCACAAACATGAAGGGCATAATCGAGATTTAAGCATGCCATTGAAAATTTCAATGAATCTCAAAGGATCTAGGAATTTCAATCCATTTAAAACTTAATTATCAATTTCGTTTTTCATGGTGGAAACTGGTAAATCATCATTTACCTACCTTCAAATATTTTGTAATTGGATTACGACATCCCTCTTTCGAATTGTAAAATATTGTGTTGGGTCCTAGCCTTAATATTTCATTTGGGTGTTATATTAAGGACTTAAATCAACTAACTTGAATTGCTCCCTTGTAGATGTCTAGTTCAGACAACTATGGTCTTCCCAAATCTTTCTGAATAAGATTTCCTCTTGAAGATGATGTTCCACGGTTGAATCGTGGAAGTGGAAATCATACTTCATTTCCTCCATCTCCTCCAATTATTCTCCCTAACCCACAAGCTCGAGGACTTGAAAAATTCAAGGTCACTGAAGCCCTACTTGCAATGAAACATCAAGATAGAAGACCTGTGTGTACTCATGTCTTGGGGATGAAGTCACATATTGACAGGTTAAGAGTATTGGGTGGAAGTTGGTTGTTGACTGGGTTCTTCAATCACTTCCCGAGTCATATAGTGAGTTCATTAAGGACTACTATGTGACAGACCACGACATGAACCTTATTGATCTTACCTATTTGATTCTTGTTGTTGAATCAACAATGATTTGGTGCATTGGAAAAGCAAATTTGATTGGAGGATTTACTTCTCAAACTTCCATGGAAATTGACAATGGTAACATTGGAAGTCCATAAAAGATTTCTCTTCCCAATGGAAAGGGATCGGTCATAGTCAACCTGGTTGACCAAATGGTAAAGAGAAAGGATAAGTATGTGATTGTCTCATGTGCCAATGCAAAAGAAGCCATTTGTTTCTACTTCCATTTGAAGGGACATTGGAAGTGAAGCTGCCTTGACTACCTGAAAGATCTGAAAGAAGGTAGAATCAAAAAGTTTGACTCAACTTCAGGTAAATCAACTGTCTAACTCTATTAAGTTCCTAATTGTTGATTCTTAATACATGATGTGACAAGGTTTCATTTTGATTTTTTGTAGGATCATGCAAAAGGAAGGAAGATTAAAGAAAGAGTATGTTGAATTTGGTCACGAAGATGGATTTCATTCGTATGGTTCGATGATGGATTTTTGAATTGTTTCTTAAAGAGTTATGATAGATTGCTTAGAAATTAGTAGTAACATAGTTTTCATTTGTAATTGCATTGTAAATTAAAGCTTTTCCACATTTTATAAATAAATAAAAAATTTTGTTTTATTTTATTATATCTCCTTGTAATGGAATTTGTGAAAAATTGATCTTTGTATGTTTCTAGCAATATTGGGAAAATGGATTTGATTCCTTCGTTTGTGGTACTGTCGAGAATTTGCCAAATAAGGAAAGATTCTCATCACCCAAGTTTCAGTTGGATAAAAACTTGGGATCATGCAACTTAAGTGATTTGAATGGAAGACCATGGTTGGATCATGGCAGGGAAGACTACAGTTGGGCTTTAGCAACTTAAGTGAATGTATGAATATGGTTGGATCATAGCATTCACATGGGTTGAAATACACCCCAGGGTTGGGCCCTAAAATATGTATGGTATGTAGTATTTTGGGGAACTCACTAAGCTTTGTGCTTATAGTTTCATGTTTAAATGTTTTCATGTTTTCTTATATTAAAGGAAGGGTGCGGCTCGATTGCATCGTATCCATTGGAGATTTTCGCACACAATAACTTATTGATGATACTCTGATAAATGTTTCAATCAAATGGTTTTACCTAAACCTTAAAGATGTAATTCGAAAAATACTTTTATTTTTAAATGAAAAAACTGGTTTGAAATTTGGGACATTATAAAGGCTTACACTCTTCATAAAGAGCTCGATAATCTAGAACCTACAATAGAGATGTGTTATCTTGTTTGATATCTTAAAAACACTTTTGGGTAATTGTTTTACAGACCTTCTGAGAACAAAATATTTGTTACTCAAAGGGAAGTCTTGATCAAGGATTTAGAGTAGTTTTGGTTATCATGTATGAGCTCGACAATATAGAGCCATATTGGTCTTGATAAGATTCAAGAGTCAACCAACGAAGAACCTAAAGTGGCCCTATCACTCAATTTGAGGTTGAAACTAACATACTTCCACCTCTTCCTTATAGATCTGATAGAGGGCGTCATATACATAGTTATATATTACTGAGGTAAATTATTTATTGGTATATAGCAATCAGAGAAATGGGTTTTATAGGTTACAAAAACGATATGCTTGTGGAATTTCACTTAACACTTAAGGGCACACACAACCTAAAGGATCTATGGCTTTAACACTTTGAATGTAACATACAATGAACAATAAAATAACATGAACCTTAATGAAACCCTAGTATAATAAAAATACAAGAATTATGATTATGTACCTTTGATTTGTTTTAGTAAACAAATCACTTCAATCCCTTGTAGATGTTGGACTTGGAAAGCCTATCACCGAAATGATGATGCCTCTAATAGCTTACACCCAAACCTTAGAACTATAAGACAAGAAAGGAGATAGGAGTAGTAAGAGAATTACGTTCTCAACCTTTTAGGAAGTGAGAACCATGCATATTTATGCCTAAGGGAAGATATTTATAGCCAGGGGATCTCCAAGATAAACCTTGATTTGAATAATAAAATATTCAGCCTTTATTTATTCAACGTAGTTATCCTTACCTGCTCTAGGAGACTTCCAGAAACCCTAAAAGCTCTATAAAAACCGCTCACCCTATGGAACCATATATAATTGTCTTTCCTTGCTCAACTATGAATAATTACAATTTGGCCCTTGCACCTTTTACTAATTGCAATTAATCTCGAATTAATTCTAAATTAATTCTGATTAATAATTAACAATTTCTAATTGATTTAAAATTAATTTATTAATCATATAAATTAACAAATAAATTATTTAAAAATTGGTCTCATATTAATTTATTAATCACGTAATAAATCAATAATTCAACTATTTTTTCTAATTAATATATTAATCATATATTAAATTAATAAATCATTTATCACAATTTATTAATCATATAATAAACTAATAAAGTTATCTTCTATTTACAAATGTCATTTTAACCAAGCTCCAGTTATGAGGGCAACCTAAAAAGGACTTTGCATCTAATCACAAGTTTATACTAATTTAGTTATAAGCTTAGACACCTTAATCCAACACACACTACTAGAAAAAAGGCCTTTTACGACGCGCAAATTACGACACTCATTAATTTATGTTACGCAAACGAGAGTGACATTAAAAGAGTGTCATCTCTTCAGAAAATTTAAGGATTTAGGTCACGCATTATTGCGTGCCTTTAAATTAGTGTCAAAAGAAAAAAAATTAAAAACACGGAGGGCGCTGTACCTTAAATGCGCGCCCTCTATATGTGTCGCTTTATAATTTTAATGAACGCGCGTTCCTTAGTTACAAGCGGGAAAAGAAAAGCGAAAAAATTAGAAAAGCCCGCTACCCTCCCTGCCCTAAGCATTTTCACGCATCTTTCATTCTCCTCACACTTTTGTGCAACTTCTCAATCAAAGATCGAAGGTTACGATTTCATCTCCATCTCTCGACTTCATCATCTCAATCAAGAAAAAAGGCTTCTGATTTCCATTCATCTACTTCATTGTTGCTGTAATTTCACCTTCTTCATCTCTCTGCTGTTATTGAGAATATTCGCCAACAGTGTGAGGAGAAAAAACGCAAACAATGAGCACCACCTCTCGAATTCATCTCCATCTCGAATTCATCATCTCTATCCCTCCCTGCCCTAAGCATCGGGCGGTTTTCTAGTAGTGAAATTAGAAAACAGTGTGAGGAGAAAAAGGGCTTCTTCATCTCCATCTCTCGAATTCATCATCTCAATCTCGAATTCATCATCTCTATCCCTCTGCTTCTTCCCCTCTTAATCCAGCTCTTGGTTCATGGAACTAATTTGCAAAATCCCGCCTAATTTTCTTACAGGTGGTGCTCAATCCATAAAATATTCGCATAATCACAAAGCAAAAACGCAAAATCTTCTTCATTCTCTCTCCTCTATCCCTTCCATAGCCGCTTAATATTTCCTTTTTCACTGTTTCAGCATATCGATGGTCTGAAATCCAACTTCATGTCAACTATTATCATTGCGTCTTCATCCGGTTATCAGGTAAAATATCCACATTTGAGATTTTATTCACAGTTTATTTGTTATTTAATGTCTAAGCTGTGGTTGAATGGTCTTGAACCTTGAAGCGGGTAGGGTTTTGGTCTATTGTCAAGGGTTTTATGATATGGTACTCTCCTGTAAATATATAGTAACAATAGATATTTCTTTTGTCTAATTTTTTCATTGATATGTGGTATTGCAGGTTATATCACTGGACAACATGGTTGATAGGCTTTCTGATGTTAAGCTTCAGCCAACTAAGGTACTGACTGCTATATGTGGCCTGATTATGTTTCTCCATTTTCCAGGTCAAATTTTAGTGTAAAATTGGTGGTGTTATTTAAGGATAAGGTCGTTAAAGCCAATGAGGTTTTAGCTGCTGGTCATCAACCACGCCCTATCATGGAAACCATCATTGTAACCCTTTTGTATCTTGCCCTGCATAGTGAGAAAATTGAGTTGGAGGTATTTAAATCCTTTTAACTTTTATTGAACGTCATTTCTTGTGAAAAATATTCACCACATGTTCTTTTTTCTTATCTGACTGATTTAATTTTTAGTGAGGCACTACAAAGGCAAATTTGTGTAGAAGATGTGTAATAGTTATCAAGTTTTTGGACTGATTTTTCTTTGGTGGGGATATGTATGCTTCTGTTGACCTTTTAAATTTCATGCAAGCTGTTTTTATGATCTGTGTTATTGCTGCTATTGATTCCTCCCAGAGGTACTATTCTTGTACTTATTTGCCGACCAACCAAAGCCTTTATACTTATTGCAATCACTTTACTTCAGGGAGCTGGTTGCTGCTGTACTTGACAACCTTTCTAAAAAACTACAATACAACTCCAGATCAAAGGTTTTTTTTTTCAGTTTATCTTTAATCCTCTCACTAGCTTATAATACAGATTGATATTGATTGTGTCATTGAGGGACAAAACTGAGCTATCTAGACTTTTTTTTTTTTTTTGTGAATAACTAGAAGTAGCTGTTTATGAGGTTATTATACATCAAGGTGATTGAATTTAGCTGTTTTGTAGTACATTGGAGAGCTTATTGCATCAATTATTTTCTTCTGGGTCCAGTGTGGTGTAAGCTTGGCTGCATTAGTTGAGGTAATATTAACACAACTATTTAATGGAAGACATTGTTGGATGTACATTTAATCTCATTTGGTCTTTGCAGACACGTGAACTTTTTGTTCTCAATGTGGAAGCTAGTAATTTCATGGAAGACATTGTGGTGGGCAAGAAAAAAACAACCAGTTGAAGGGTAAAAATGTCAAAAAGGCTCCCAAAAGTTTCCAAAACAGAATACCAGTTGCCCTTCATCATCCTGATGAGGTACATATCCATTTCTATGAATATTCTCAATTTTGTTTTATCGAGTAAATTAAATGTTTGGTCTCTGAATATGGCTTATTTTTTCAATTTGGTCCCAAAAGTTTTCTCTTGCAGTTTTGGTCATCCTTTGAGGTTCTTATAACTTTTTTGATCCTTGTTCCAAGTAATACCTGATTGTTTTCAACTTTGGCCCTAAAAATATAGTCATTTTCTTGAAACAGATACCAAAAACTTCAAATAAGACCAAAATTGCAAAAATTAGGGGACCAAAAATATAATTAATTGTTGTTTGTTTTGTTATTAAATGCATTTCAGGGGGATTTGGGGTATATATACCTTGATTTAAATTGTAGACAGGGGAAGTATCCTGGTTGTGCTCATTTTGCCAAAAGAGGAGGGCGTACAATTTCCAAAACAGAATACCAGTTGCCAGTAAGTTGTTATTACAGTATATTTTGTTTTGTTCATCAAGGGCAAATTGCAGGAATTATTATTGTATTCCATTACCAAGAATAGAAAAAAAGTGATGAAATGTTTTTGTTGATTATTATTGTGAAGGTGATTGTCGTTGTTTGCAACTTCTCAAAGCCCCATAATTCATCAATCGTGAGACTTAACCACTCTGATGTGGATACCCTTTTCCATGAATTTGGGCATGCTCTTCATTCCTTGCTTTCATGAACAGTAAGTGTTGCACCATTTTTTAAAGACTTGATTAAATTAATCAATCTTTGGTACTATTTTTATTGTATTATGAATTGGTTGATCAAAAACTGTATAGTGATAGATTGAAAAGCTTGTTTATCCATTTCAAAATTTCACCAAAATTGACATGAAATTCTATAACTCTCAAGATATTAATTGTGGTACATAGGGAAATTCTTGATTTTAATTGATAACAAATGCATATACATTAAGGCTGAATGCAAGAAACACAACGTACATAGGGAAATTCTTGATTTTATAAAATGTGTGTTGTCTCATCAGGCACTTGTTGTGTTGGTTCATGATATGGGTCCAACCGGGAGCTTATAAGTGATGCCATTAACAGCACTTTGCAATTCAAGGTAACTATCATATCTGTTGTGTTGTGTTGGTTCATGATGTACATCATTCAACCCCAGACCGTATTTCAAGTTATTCATTAATTGGTTATATTGAACTTTGGATTCTTGGAAAAATGTATGTTACTACCTGTGTATTAAATTTTAATATTTTATAACATAGATTGATGATGCTTGAAGCCTTTCTGAATACTAATGTGTTGACAATGAAAATAGGTATCATGCGGAAACAGAAACATAACAATAAGAAGTAGAAAGAAGAAGGTGTTCCTTAATAACAATGTAGTATTAGGTTATATAGTTAGGAAAACCTCTTTCAATGGAATGATTATTTGTATGACATTAAATTGATGCACTGGATTCTATTTTTTGTATATTATATTTTAATTTCTATTATGAAACATTAAATACAAATTTAATTTGAAAATAAGTAAATCTATTAATAATATTTTTTTTAAACATTTAAATTTACGATACGCAAAAATGTGTGTCATCTTCATTTATGACATGGCCTTTCTTGACAGGGGCTTTCTTGATACGCATTGCGTGTCATTAACGCGCGCGTCGTAAGGTTACGACACGCGAATGCGTGTCATCTTCCTTTATGACAGGGCCTTCCTTGATACGCAATGCGTGTCATAACCGTGCGTCGTAAATGCGCGTCATAAATGCGCGTCGTAAATGCGCGTCGTCTATAGACGACGCGCAAAAGCGCGTCGTCTCTCTTTATGACAGGGCCTTCCTTGACACGCATTTGCGCGTCGTCTGAGCGTTTTACGACGCGCAATGAGCGTCGTAAAAGGCCTTTTTTCTAGTAGTGACAGAGTATACCAGGTATCGGAAGCTATGATGGGCCGTAAAGGTTGCAAGATGGAAGAACACGGTGAGTAAGATCCAATCCATGTATGTTGAAGCTTTGTTGATAAAGCACTTGGCCTTAACCATTAAGCGTAAGTGGAGCTTCAAGTAGAAATAAGCATGGATAGAAACAAACACAGTTTCAAACCAAGATAGGTTTTGAAGGACGTGTAAGCTTATGAAGTTCATTTATGGACTGAAACGTGTGTCTTATAAATTGGAATCCATGTTTCAATGTAGTGAATTCAAGAGCTTGAATCTTGAGAATTGAAGATGAGCTATAAATATTTATCATAGCTAGTGGGAGCAATTGAAATCTTTGTTTCAATGAGAAAGTTTAAGAAGTTTTATTTTTGATAAACAAAGATGAGTCATATACATATATATATATATATATATATATATATATATATATATATATATATATATATATATATATGTGTGTGTGTGTGTGTATGTGAATGCTAGTGGGAGCACTGTTATCACCCGTGTACTGTATATGGAAGGTATACAATTCATAGGAAATGGTTTTCTAACTTATCAAGTGTGACAACTTTTCTTAGTTTGGAAATGTTTTTTCTTAGAAACACATGGGAAAGATAACACATGTACTGAATGTAAGGGCCTATGAAGATAGATCTGGCCGATACATTTGATTAAGCCAAAGTACATAAAAATCTCAAGGAAGCTCAAGGTAAAAAACTTCAAAAAAGTTTGTGCTTATAAAAAATGGCATCACATTGAGAAATAATATGTCCTTGTTGTCCTATTGAGCTAGATAAAATGAGACAAGCCCCAAATGCTTCTACTATGGGATCGACCATATAGGTAGTGACATGTGTTAGATCCGATCACTCGTATGCGTTGAGCATGAATAGTCAAACATATCAATTTGGCTAGGACTACAACAAAAATAACCTATGGCAACACTTTTCAAAAATCTCTTTGCTACATTTTGGAAAAAAAATTTGACGATTTCATTATAGCTTGTGGCAAATTATCATTAGTAAAATCCTGGATTATTTTCTCCATATTTAAAAATCGTAATGGTTATCGATGATATCATTAGAGTATATATATATATATATATATATATATATATATATATATATATATATATATATATATATATATATATGTATGTGTGTGTGTATTGTCACATATAAAATCATAATGTGGCGAAAAGGTAATACCTATGATCACATGAATTGTTTGTATAACCATATGTATCATTTGGCGACATATATAGAAATATAATTTGGCTAATAGTAATACCTATAGTCACATGAATTGTTTAAATTACCATATTGATTATTTAGCTACATATAATAAACTTGACAAACCATGTGTCTGTAAGCATATTATGGTGGCATATTTTTAATTATTTGTATGTCCATATGTATCATTTAGCCTCAGTCGAATAATGTGGCCAAATATGACCATCTGCCACATATTAGTGTTCATTTTATCAGAAATGTGGAATGGATTCTAATGTGGCCAAAGGTAATACCTATGGTCACATGAATTGTTTCTATGGCTATATGTATCATTTAGAATCATATAATAAACATGACAAACCATGTGGTTGTAAGCATTTTATGGTGTCATATTTTAATAATTTGTGTATCCAAGTGTATCATTTAGCCTCAGTCGAATAATGGGGCAAAATATGACCATCTGCCACGTCTTTTTGTTCGTTTTATTGGACATAATGTGCAATGAGTTCTAATGTGGCTAAAGGTAATCTTTACGGTCACATGAATTGTTTTTATGGACATATGTATCATTTAGCCACATATAATAAATGTAACAAACCATGTAGCTCTAAGCAATTTATGGTGGCGTTTTTTTAGAGTTCGTGTGTCCAAATGTATCTTTTAGCCTTAGTCGACTAATGTGGCCAAATATGACCATCTTCCACGTATTTTTGTTCGTTTTATTAGAAATAATGTGCAATGGATTCTAATGTGGCTAAAGGTAATACCTATGGTCACATGAATTGTTTGTATGGCCATATGTATCATTTAGCCACATATAATAAACGTAACAAACCATGTGACTGTAAGTAATTTATGGTCATGTTATAATACATAATGTGTGTTTAATAATTAGTCTTTGTCATGATAAAATAGTAAAATCTATGATTGGATTCGTTTGTCAATATATGATTCCTCTTTCCTTTACTTTAATTGTTCGGGGGGACATGATGGCTGACATTGAACCAATTGATCAACCGGATGGAACACTTACAATTAACAATAAGAAAGAAAATGGAAGGCTCGAATGTGTTGAAGGTACAAGCAATTATGAAAGTATAATAGGGAAAGTTTTGGATACACCTGATGATGTATATACATTTTATAATGATTTTGCATTTTTACATGGATTTTCACACATATTGATGAACATTCAAAAATAAGATAACGAATTAGCCTTACCAAATGATATAAATGTTAGGACCAGATGCAAAAAGGATGTGAAATGGTTGATGGACTCGTTTGATGACACACACATTATGACTTGAGCATGACACCAACAAAAAGGAAAGTAGGATGCTATTATAGGTTAAAAACAAAAGTAGGATGCTATTATAGATTGTTAATGAAAGTTAGATACCATTATGGGTTAAAATTGAAAGTAGGATGCTAATAATCAACCATGTTTTTGTTTTCCCCTTATTGAAGTTTGTACTTAAATTAAGATTAAACGTGTCTAACAACAATATTCTCACTATTTAAAACACACATGTCTTTAAAATCTAATACGTCTAAATGGTGTACTAGTAACACTCAAAACATAAACATATCAAACTAAATACTTGTTGAGGAAGAAACGTTAAACTTGATCGTCAATGAACTTTGTATAGTTGTTTCTCTTGTTTATCCAATTGACGAATAAAGATCTATCATATAACCATCATATATCATACAAAAACATGTTAGAATATCACAAATAAATATGAAACATTGTACTTTGAAAGTTCAATGCGATAATAATGTTACCTACTTTAAGAAACATACATATAAGCAAAAATTGAACTATTAAATTTACACTAACATCCCCCGAAGTCCCGATATCATCCCCGACTCCCGAAGCAAGTCCTGACACTCCGAAGTTCCCGAGAAAATCATAATTTCTAGCCAAAACTCTGCTCGAGTAAGGCCGGTTTTCAACTAAAATCCCCGGTTTTGTCACAGAAAGTCATATTTAGATCCGAAGTGTTGCCCAAATTATCATTTATTACTCCGATTATTTCATGGTGAGTTCAATATGGGGACAATTGTATGTTATGTATTATATTCAATGTACTTTCCTGTGTTATATTGGATTTATGCCTTTGGCCATGTAGAGCATGACTCGTATAATTTTCTGGTATTGGCTTTGTGCCTTTAGCCATGTAGAGCATGACTCGTATAACTTCTGGTATTGGCATAGGGTTATGTAGGGCTGAAAGCCTGTATATTTTAGCAAAATGATAATCCAAAATTGTATTTTATGTGCCATTTGGGCTGAAGCTTTATTGATGTATATCAAGTTGAAATTGATTGTTGGTTAATATGGAAAGTTTTTCATATGATACATATATGCCTTTGTTTTTCTTTGTCCCTCTTTGCTTCGGTCATATTGATATGTATATGGCATAGCGTTATATTGTAACTGTTATAGAACTCACTAAGCGTCACCCGCTTATCCCTCTCAATGTTTAAACTGATGCAGGTGATAAGCATCCAGTATAGTCATGTACTGGTAGAAGATGTAGAATATATAATATTATAGCTTTTGTATTATATTCCTGAGAAAGTAT
Organism: Lactuca sativa; assembly: GCF_002870075.4. Classification (NCBI taxonomy): domain Eukaryota; kingdom Viridiplantae; phylum Streptophyta; class Magnoliopsida; order Asterales; family Asteraceae; genus Lactuca; species Lactuca sativa. The sequence continues at coordinate 305,072,562 of NC_056627.2, read as the reverse complement.
GTAATATATAAAACTTTGTAAAAATCTTAATAGTCGATGTATCCAGTCTATGTAAATAAACTATCAATGCAAAATATTGTTTTATGAATATGTATGTAGCATGTTTTGGAGTAACTTGGAGTGATAATAATGTATTTAGTATGAAAGTTTGGGTCTTTCAATCATGGTATCAGAGCAGTAGTTTAAGTGAACTAAATACCACAGATTGGTATTTAGACTTAAACCGTTGGAAGTTCAATATATGCACGGATTCATTGTAAGTATATGGATACAAACCATAGGAAATATTTAATTAAAACTATTTGGTAATAATAAATCCTAATATTCTAAAATACTATGTTGCTCCAAAAAATTTCAGAAGAATGACTAAAGAGGAAGGTAGCCATACACTAGAAGTGGGTGGAGATCCTCGTCTTGCGAAAGTAAATACTCCAGTATCCCCTCGTGAGGAGCGACTCCTGGGTAAATTCTCTAGTAATATTCGGCAAACTCTCGAAGAACACAAGAATAATATTGATAAAGCCAAAGAGAAAGCCAGTAGAGAATCTTCAAAAGGAGAGACGAGACGCCCCTCATTTAAAACTTTCAAGAGTAGTGGTGCTATAAAGTTTTTTGGTGTCCTTAATCCCACAGTTGTTCTAACTTGGATTCAGAACGCAGAGAAAATATTTCGTATCTCTCATGTGGAAAATGAAGACAAGGCTAATTATGATTATGCAATGCTCATCGAAGAAGCCTTGGTCTGGTGGGAGGCAACATATGAAGCTCTTAACGGGTATGACCATGAGAATTTATCCTGGGAAATGTTCAAAACTCGTTTGCTAGGGAAGTATTGTCCTCTAGACATGAGGAGGAAATTGGAAAAAGAATTCCTCGAGCTTAAACATGGAGGAATGACTGTGAATGAGTATGAAACTTAGTTCAATCAAAAAGCACGGTTTGCTGCAAAGTATACTCCAACTGAAGGCGAGAAAATTCAGCTATTCATGGAGGGACTATGATATGAAATCCACGATTTCGTAAGAAATCGGGATTTTCTATCATTTGATAAAGTTGTTGAATATGCTCAAAAGCGTGAGCATGAATTAAAGATACGTGGTGCCACTTTTCCTATTTCGAAGCATCCACATGTTGACCGAACTGTTCCTGTTCCCTCTATTCCACCAGCTCAATCTATTCAAACTGATCCAGGTAAACAAGTGCAATCCTAAAGTACCCCTCGTGGTCGCGGTAGGTCACAATCTTTTTCTCTTCAGTCACCATCGTGTCAAAAATGAGGAAAGAATCACAAGGGCCAATGTAGAACAGAAAAAGAATCGGTGATTTATTATGGATGTGGAGAAATGGGCCACATAAAACCCATTTTCCCAATGAAGAGTGTTACATGTTTTGATTGTGGTGTTACTGGCTACATGAAGCGCTTCTGTCCTACTCTTACTATCCAAGTGACGGGAAGTCAAGCTTTTGTTCAACAACCGGTGAGAAGTCAAACTCCTATTCAACAACCAAAGAGTACTCCAACTAAAAAGGAGGAGGTTCCAAAAGCTAAGGGTCGTGCATTCCAGATTACCACAGAGGAAGCACGCGAGGACCCGAATGTTGTGACGGGTACATTTCTTATCAACTCTAGACTCGATCACATCTTATTTGATTCTGGTGCGTTAGATTCTTTTGTGTCTCATGAATTTGAGCATTCTTTTCAAATTGCTTGCTATGCACTCGTGCAACCATTTCACGTAGATACTGCGGGAAGTATATCATTACTTGCTGATAAAATCTATAGGATTTGTGTCATAGAAATTGAAGGCTACAATTTTCTTGCTAATCTGATTCCTATCTCCTTGACCAACTTCGATATTATTCTCGATATGGATTGGTTGTCAAAGAACCATGCAGAACTCTTGTGCTATGAAAAGATAGTACGTATTCCCCTTGAAGGGGAGAATCCTATTTATGTCTACGGCGAACAAAGAATCATAAAAATAATCTCTTTCCTCAAAGCTCGTAAATTCATATCGAAAGGATGTTCTATCTATCCGGCCTATACCGTCGATATCTCAAAAGAGGAAAAGAAAACGGTAAATGATGTTCCCATTGTTAACGAATATCCTGATGTTTTCCCTGATGATTTTCCTGGACTTCCTCCGGACAGGCAAGTAAAATTCCGAATTGACCTTGTGCCTGGTGCTGCTCCGATTGCAAAGACTCTTTATCGTCTTGTGCCAGCTGAGATGAAGGAAATGATGATCCAGCTGCAGGAATTACTTGACAAAGGCTTTATTCGACCGAGTACCTCTCCATAGGGTGCTCCAGTGTTGTTTGTCAAGAAGAAAGACGGTTCGATGTGAATGTGTATTGATTACCATGAGCTAAATAAAGTAACTATCAAGAACAAGTACCCACTACCTCGCATTGACGATTTGTTTGATCAACTTCAGGGTGTTAGCTATTTCTCGAAGATTGATTTGAGATCTGGCTATCATCAGTTGAAAGTACACGAGCAGGATGTAACGAAGAGTGCTTTTTGTACTTGATATGGGCATTATATAGTCCTTGTCATGTCGTTCGGTATGAAAAATGCTCCTGCTGTATTCATGGATATGAAGAATCACGTATGTCGTCCGATGCTCGATAAATTTGTCATCATATTCACTGATAATATTCTAATCTATTCTAAGTCTGAAACTGATCATGCCATTCATATTCGCGAAGTATTAGAACTTCTTCGAAAGGAGAAACTATATGCTAAATTCTCGAAATGTGAATTTTGGCTTCGCCAAGTTCCATTTCTCGGCCACGTGATTTCTAGTGACAGTATATCTGAAGATCCTACCAAAATCGAAGCGATTCAAAATTAGGAAGCGCCCCATAATGCCTTTTAAATTCGTAGTTTCTTGGGTCTCGCGGGATATTACTGGAGATTCATTAAAGATTTCTCACGTATAGTTGTACCTCTCGCAAGTCTTACAAGGAAGGAAGTGAAGTTCGAAAAGTGATAGCTTATTCATCAAGACAATTGATAGCTTATTCATCAAGACAATTGAAAGAGTATGAAAAGAATTATCCCACCCATGACCTCGAACTCGCTGCAGTAGTTTTTGCCCTAAAACATTGGAGACATTATCTTTTTGGTACAAAATGCCAATTGTTTACCAGCCACAAAAGTCTCAAGTACATATTCGGTCAGCAAACTTTGAATATGAGACAACAACGAGCCATGGAGCTGATCAAAGACTATGACTGTGAAATCATGTATCATCCTGGAAAGGCCAATATAGTTGCAGGTGCACTTAGCAGAAATGTTTATCATAATAGTGTGTGTTATGCTATTACTCACACTACAGTAAAGTTCACTATTCTAGATGAACTAGAGAAGTGGCAAGTAGAGGCCCTAAAGCCAGAAAATGTGAAAAAAGAAGGGATGGTACATTATACTGATGTTTTAATTGATGATCCACGAAGATTGAAGGTATTCGAGAATCGGCTATGGATTCCAAAGATTGGTGGATTAAGATAGAAGATTTTAGATGAAGCCCATAAGTCTAAGTTGTAAATACATCCTGGTACAAGTAAAATGTACTATGATGTAAGAGCTGATTATTGGTGGCCTGGATTAAAAAGAGACATTGGAAGATATGTGCAAGAAGGCTTAATATGCTTACAAGTCAAAACAGAGCACCAAAAGCGTTACGGAACTCCAGAAAGTCTTAGTGTTCCCGTGTGGAAATGGGAAGAGTTGTCCATGGATTTTATTACCAAATTGCCAAAGACTGCTAGACAGCAGGATAGCATTTGGGTAATTGTCGACCGCCTAACTAAAAGCGCCCATTTTCTCGCGATGCATGAAATGGCTCCAATTGAGAAATACGCACAAGTGTACTTGGATGAAATTGTTGCAACACATGGTGTGCCACTAAAGATTATTTCTGATCGTGATACTCGCTTTACCTCTCATTTTTGGGCGAGTATGCAACATGAATTGGGATGTCGAGTTGCTATCAATACAACTTATCATCCCCAGACAGACGGTCGGACGGAGAGAACGATCCAAACAGTAGAAGATATGCTTCGTGCATGTGTCTTGGAGCGCGGTGGTAACTGGGACAAATACTTACCTCTTGTCTTATTTTCATATAATAACAGTTACCACACTTCAATCAAAATGACACCATATGAAACACTATATGGACGTAGATGTCGTACTCCATTATGTTGGCGTGAAATAGGACAGAAAATCCTTGGAGGCCCTGAAATGATTCAAGACACCATCGACAAGATTCAAATCGTACGAGAAAGAATGAAAGCGGCCCAGGATCGACATAAGTCTTATGCAGAAAAGAAGAGACGACCCATAGAATTCCAGGTGGGTGATTTCGTAATGCTGAAGGTATCCCCATGGAAAGGCATTATGCGATTTGGGAAGAAAGGAAAACTAAGTCCTAGATTTGTTGGTCCTTTCAAAATCATCCAGAGAATTGGTAAGCAAGCATACCGCTTGGAATTACCTGAAGTTTGGTAGGTATTCATGATGTGTTTGGTGTGAGTTATATGCGCAAATGTTTAAGTGTATATGATGAAACGGTCCCGTTATCCGAGGTGAAACTGGATAATAAATTAAGATATGTAGAAGAGCCTGAAGAGATTGTAAATGAAAGAACGACTGAATTACGTAATAAAGAAGTGGAGTTGGTGCTTGTCAAGTGGAAACACCATCGAGGCCCAAATTATACTTGGGAAAATAAAAATGAGATAAGAGCAAAATATCCTCATTTGTTTTAATCGCTGTAATTTCGGGGACGAAATCCTCGAAAGGATGAGGTATTTGTAACATACACGTTCAGTTATCATGTTTTATAATGAATAATATTATGAAATATTATCTGATTTTGAGCGTTGAGTTTTAACATATAGTTTTTACTAGAAATAAAGTAAAACTATGTTTAGAATCACTCGGAAAATATTGGAAGTCTTATTACATTCCAATCAGAAGTCAAATATTGAAATTTAACGAAAATATAAAGTTGAAAATAAGTAAATTATATTATTGAAGGTTGTCAATAATCTCGTTAGAAACATTTAGGCGAAAATCTCATCGAAATCCGAGTTGTAACGAAGAAGTTAGGACTTATTGAAGTTTCGCGACAGAACCAGCATGACGTTGTATGACGTAAAAAGTGAGTTTTCGATTAACTACTTTTTAGCTTTAGTAATCTAAACAAAATTCATAGTATTCGTTAAAGATCGAGTGAGTTTTAGCCGACGCAACCTAAACGAGAATCGAAGGTCTCGTTAATAGTAGTACAACAGTAAAAAGACAGATGAAAACGGACTTCGGATGAAGAAGTTATGAATTTTTAACGGACTTTTCCTGTCCCGGCCTGTTAAAAATATAATATTTAAAATAAAATCAAAATTTGCCAACAGAGTCTAAAAGAAAGTAGTGCATAATTTCACCTACGCGTAGATATAAAGAACGTCAAAAACAAAGCTCGTATGCAAAAGATATGAAATTTTAAAGTTTTTAAATAAAAATAAATCAAAAATTCGAGACTTATCCAAAGGAGAACGCCCCGCATAGAGGGTTACCCCCAGCGTACACATTGTAGGGCCTCAGATTGACCACGTCGCCCTTTCTTCGCTGAGATGCCACGTATCTCGCACATTTGACATGTCCGAAGCCACTAAGCTTCTACGCCCCACGTACGAAGGGTACGCTCAGCGTAGTGGACCGCCTCGTTGTACGCCCAGCGTACCGAGGACTTACGCCCAATGTAACCAGAAGCTTCGGACCACTATAAATAGGGTGTGAGGCTGCCCAAATTTTGGTTACCATTTTGATTCTCTCTCACCCCCTACACTCTCTAAATTTACACTAACACCCCCCAAAGTCCCGATATCATCCCCAACACCCGAAGCAAGTCCCGACACTCCGAAGTTCCCGAGAAAATCATATTTTCTAGCCGCAACTTTGCCCGAGTAAGGCCAGTTTTCAACTAAAATCCCGTTTTCGTCACAAAAAGTCATATTTAGAGCCGAAGTGCTGCCCAAATTATCATTTATTCCTCTGGTTATTTCACGGTGAGTTCAATATAGGGACAATTGTATGTTATGTGTTATATATTCAATGTACTTTCCTGTGTTATATTGAATTTATGCCTTTGGCTATGTAGAGCATGACTCGTATAGTTTTCTGGTATTAGCTTTGTGCCTTTGGCCATGTAAAGCATGAGTCGTATAACTTCTGGTATTGGCATAGGGCTATGTAGGGCTGAAAGCCTGTATAATTTAGCAAGATGATAATCCGAAATTGTATTTTCTATGCCATTTGGGCTGAAGCTTTATTGATGTATATCAAGTCACTACTAGAAAAAAGGCCTTTTACGACGCTCATTGCGTGTCGTAAAACGCTTAGACGACGCGCAAATGCGCGTCAAGGAAGGCCCTGTCATAAAGAGAGATGACGCGCATTTACGACGCGCGGTTATGACACGCAATGCGTATCAAGGAAGGCCCTGTCATAAAGGAAGACGACACGCATTTGCGTGTCGTAACCTTACGACGCGTGTGTTTATGACACGCAATGCGTATCAAGGAAGCCCCAGTCAAGAAAGGCCATCTCATAAATGAAGACGACACACATATTTGCGTATCGTAATTTTAATTGTTTTTTTAAAAAAAAATATATTTATATATTTATTAATTTATAAATTAAATTTCCATTTAATCTCTCATAATAGAAATAAAATACCATATACAAAAAATACAATCCATTGCATAATATAAAATAAAATACCATATACAAAAAATACAATCCATTGCATTTAATCTGTATGTATAACAAAGACACATGTGTTAAACTTGTTACCATTAACATCTAATCGTATGGACTCGAGTGTTAAACTTGTTACCATTAACATCTGATTCATAAGTCCTTTCAACAAGATTGTTACCTGCATAAATGAAAACAAACAGGAACATTAACAACCCAGCTATGAACAATTTCACAAGATGCGCCAAAAATGATGATCATTAATAACTCCTTTCAAGGATAATTTGGTTTGGATAGAAGATTAAACTAAATACAAATCATAAAGAATCTAAAAAAAGTCAAATGGGAGACTGCTATATATTACTCAACTTTATGATCAATTTGAAGCTTACTCTTGTGGTCTAATAAACTGTGTTTGCAAGTAAAACTTACACATGGTTGCTTTAGCAATTGATTTTGACATGTTATGATAGTTTTTTTTTGTTTTGGAAGCAACAATTCATTACCAAATGGGAGACTGTTACATATTGTACATATAATTCTAGTAAATTCTACCAGAAGACTGCATGTGCAGTTCAATCCTAGACACAAATATCCTAGTATTCATCAGATTTTATCTATCTACGATACAAAATAATCAACATGCCATTGAATTTATAACAGGGGTAAAGTTGGAAAAACTCTAACAAACTATACCTATTGTCCCAGATTAGTCAGGAACTTTTTTTTGTCCACATTAGGTCCTTGAACAAGTATTTTTGTGGCTATAGAAGAGTCAACATTTTAAAGTTGACTTATTTAACATAAAATGTTAATTTAGTGACTTAATAGACAATAAAAATAGTTTTTTATCCAAATTAATGAAAATGAGACATTTGGTTGCTATACAAGAGCATTGTACTTTCAAATAAATGAAAGCACATTGCTATTTCTTGCATATTATCTACAATATAACAGTGAGTAGGATGCTATACTTACATTGTCATGGATCAACACTTCAATTCCTTCATCAATTATCTCCTTCGTTGCAAAGAATTAGCCACCAATAATATTTCAAGCAAATCTGGGTTTCAGGACATGATCAATTATGGTTGTGATAGTTTGAATGAATTTATATGAAAATGATTCAGTAGTTACGTACCTAGAGTGTATATGTATAAATCAGCAATTATGTTTACCTAAATAACTAGAATACAAAGGACGTCACCTCGCAAAGTCATGATAAGAGAACTAACAACCATCGTTTCTACTACAAACCTCAATAGCATCCCAAAGGCAGTTAGAGTCACGCCACAATTAATTATCTTGGGCTGTAATGCTCCTGAAAAAGATCAAGTAAAGTTTGTAAAATAGTTCATATATAGTACTTAAAAGGGTAAAAATGGAATTAATTTATTTATATTATAAAAAATTAATAATCACCTTATGTAAAGCTTCAACTAAAGTTGTTTTATATAAAGCTTCAACTTTGTAAAATAGTTCATATAAGATTGTTGTATATAAGATCCATCACGACCTTTCTCTATAGCTAATTTAGCATATCTTAAAAGTATATGAATTGCTAAAAAAGAATAAATAAATAAAATAAGCATTTTTTATTAAAATTTGTAATGTTTTTTGTGAACAGGATAGACAATAAACAATTAAATCTGAAACAACATCATCTTGATCACCCATCTCCTATCATAAATAAAAAAAAGCGTTATTGAAAGATGGAGAAGATAAATAAAAACATCAGTTATTTTCTCCCAATAGAAGGGAAGAGGCTAAGTAAGAGCTACCATCCAAAATGTTACCTATGGCTCCAAGCTTGCTCGCTTTTTGGTGAATATGAAAGAACAAAACTTGAAAGTGAAAGCTCATCTTAACCATCTTTTTAAACTTGGGAGTTGGGATTTTTTAATTAAATAAAATTTATATGTTTAATACAAACAAAGTGTGTTCAAGCCCATAAAAAACACGCACCCATCTAAAAATTCCATACAATCTCTAAAAAATATCAGATTCTTTAGTGTGTATGGACTATGGACAATAACATGGTATAAAATCGCATCATGGCCTTATAATTCAAGAGGTTACTCATAGCTATAATGGGTAAAAAAATTAAAGTAAAACGCCCTAACAGCTTGGCTCTAATATTAGGCACACAGGGGCATTTTTGTCTGCAAAAAAAGTCTTATGATTTGAAGGACTAACAGCAATAGCCTCTAATCGAGCATTCAATGAGCTTTGACTTTTCTTCTCATCTTCCGATGGAAAGCTGATAGCTTTATAACATTCTAACATTTCTGCAAGGTTTGCCAACATATATAAAACATAATTTTAATCGAAATTAATGTTTAATTATAAAACCAAAGATAAGGTGCTAAAATATTTATTCTTACCTTGCTCATTAGCCATGTCAAAGAAAGCTTGAAGCTTCAACGCCCTTTTGTAGTACATCATTTCTCTAACTGAACTGGTGGATAAAGGAAAATGTGGTGTTTTACCTAGTGTACCTATCAGATCCCACCACAACAGCTCCGCCAAGTTAATAGTCGTCCCCGACTACCACCTCTTGGATAAAACTGAAATAACACAACAAAATCTCCATAACACAAAAGCCAAAAGAAAGCTCTGCATTTAAGCAGTACAGACACCAACATCTAAATCTGTAAAAAGCAACCGCTTGGGAAAAAAATTAAAAAAAAAAGACGACACAACTTTTAATATAAAAAGAAAAGAAAAACTTGTGAACACGCAAGCAAAAACTGATAAGCGTGACTAACTTAAATCCCTAATGAACAAGAAAAAAGACACGAGGTTACAAGATGAGTGTAAATTTAAGAATTTACCCTTTCTGGATATATCACTTGGCTTTTTTCATGAGTGTTTTGGTTCTATATTCACTGTCATCATGAATAAAGCTCCACCAGATATAAGAAACAGGAACCACAATGGCATGTGAAATAGCATGGGCATCAAAAAAACCCTTGTAGGGTGGAAAATCATAAATTTGAAATAAAATAATTAGTCCTTCACCAATTTTCACAACCCAAATCTTCCATTCAGATGGATGATTCGAAATTCCAGCCCATACCCCCCAAATCAGTACCTTTGCTACTCCCACTATAGCACAAGCCTTCATATTTAAATCTGTATATAAAAGGTTTAAAAAGTCAAAAAGCTTAAAAAGGTCTTTTCCTTTTTGTATTATGAGGGGAAATGAACGCTTACCATAGTCAAATTGGTAGCATTTTAAATAAAGAATGAAGGGTAAAGTGGTCATTACTTAGATGCAGACAGTTCAACAACAATATTAAGAGAAGAGAGTGCCACAGACACAGCTTCCTGAAATCTAGATTCAAGAATCAAGAATGAATAATTATCAAAGAGTTGATGTAATGTAGAAGAATTTGATGCACCTCAATCCTAAAGGCACGTCTGAGTGGCCATTTTCCATGATATTTGACAGTTGTATCGCCAGCTGTCTGTCTTTCTTCTTCCGTAACAAGCATACATTGGAATCTGCAGCCACTGAGACAATCCCATTTTATCCATTTTATGTATAGTGGCTCTTGTAGATACCATGAATCCTCACCAATCAGGCATATAACTTGAATGCTATTCCGTATATTATTTTAGTTATATTTAACGAATTTATTTTTTTATAAAATAAGAAACTGAACATAAAAGTTGTTTAAAATCCAAGTAAATCATCATAACTATGATATTTTTATTACTTTTATTTAAAAAAAATGTCATTAAAAATTACACAGATAGAAATGTAGTATTTTTGCAATTCTGCATTCCATTCCGTGATTAACTTAATCAAAGGTAAGGTATGAGCATAGTTCCACCACCAGCTGTAAATTGAGAAAATAAATATGAATAAAGCTTTCAAACCTTCAATTGAGCTGTTCACACATAAAAAGGTTTTTATAGTATTTTGCACCCAAACCTTAGTTGAATTGTACTTACATGGTACTGGTTAAGAAGATGGATCAGCTTTTTGACCACAAAAATGCAGGGGATGTAGCTGAGAAGGTAAGCCCGAGTAGCAGTTTAGATAAAACAAGAAAGACTACTACAAAAACAGTAAACTGTAACATAGATAGGTCAAAATTGAACTTCTGAAACGTTTCATCCTGCAAACTATAACATAGATAGGTCAAAATCTTACCTACATCAACTTTAAGGTTGCCTTGTTGGAGAGAACGACTAGAATAGATTTCCCTTTTTAACCATAAAACGTTTTATCCGCATTGTCAATGATCACATCTGAACAGGTGATTCTTCAGAGGTTAATTCATGTCTCACAATAACACATAAAAGAACAGTACATGAAATCTACCTCAATGTTATTGCTATTGTACATTACACTTCAGATTTAATAAAAACATGTGTAGTTCCTTGCTCAAAATATATAAGATAGCATTAAAACACAAGAGTCACTCATTGGGGCATTTTATCAAATAGTTGGTGTTCACCACAAAGTATCCCTAAACAGGCGGTCATTAATTATTCAAAGACTACCAGGTTGTTGTCTTATATAGTAACAAAGCAACCAAAAATAACAAGTAGTAGCCCAAGTTGTAGGAGCGTAGAGAAATAAAACATCTATTGTGTTTAGAAGATTCAAAAGATTTACAAACAGCGTAATTTAGAAAAAAAAAAAAAAAAGGTATTTACTGATGACTATACTAAGATTTGATTACTCACCTGTATATATAAATGTCTGATGGTTCCATCATTGGTAGTGGGTAACAAGTTCACGAAATCAACCACTTTGTAGTCATGAAACCTTGTGGTGAGATTCTTGAGGGTTTAAACGACCGTTGTAGGCTCGAGAGTAACCAAGTCGCAGGGTTGTGTTGCCATATCGGGAATCCGTAGCCAAGCTGGGTGAAGGAGTAAGACGATTTAATAAGATAATTCTAAAATAGGAGATAGAAACCTAAATTGCCTTTTAGGTTTTGAAAACGTGAATTCAAGGAGAGGAGGAAACCTTGTTGGGCTTAAAATCCCTAGTTCTGCATCATAAAGCCCTCGATCGTAATGATTTTATAAGGTCTATTTTTGGGAGCAAAAAAGCCTCAATCTCAACAGTCTTATTCCGCCTTAAGATTTGACGAAGGTGAAAGCTAAACTCTATCATCTCCATTCCATACGATTTCAACCCTTTGTAATAGCCTCTTCAGTTGTTCTATTATGTCTCGTACCCGTCGATCACCACCAAAAACCCTAGCACGTACTAAGTCGATAGAAAAATGAGAGAATCGGAATTTTAGGAGAAAATAAAAGACCTCCCGCTACCTACTAAGAAGAAAGATGCACGTTAGGGTTCTTCATTGTGTGTTGTTTTGATTTATCTATGGGAAATCAGAAACAAACGAGAATCAAGCTTTGCATTCCGGACTTCATAGCGATAACTCATGGAATTCACAGAGCTTCGTTAAGCCAAACCATGGAAAAGAGAAAAGTAGAAACGAAGGAAGATGAGAAAAAAGCGGGGTTTTCTAATTTTTGGGGACTTCGTTCCCGCTTAGCTATTAAAGGTCGGAAAACATGCGTTCCATTAAAACTTATAAAGCGACATCCTTAGACGATACGCATTTTACTATAGGTGCCCTTCGTGTTTTTTTCTTTTTTTTATTTCGACACTAATTTAAGGGCACGCAATAATGCGTGACATAAATCCTTAAATTTTTTGAAGAGATGACACTTTTTTAATGTCACACGCTTTTACGTAACATAAATCAAGGGGTGTCGTGGTTTGCGCATCGTAAAATGCCTTTTTTCTAGTAGTGAGTTGAAATTGATTGTTGGTTGATATGGAAAGTCTTTCATATGATACACATATGCATTTGTTGTTCTTTGTCTCTCTTTGCTTCTGTCATATTGATATGTATATGGTATAACGTTATATTGTAACTTTTATTGAACTCACTAAGCTTTACCCACTTATCTCTCTCAATGTTTAAACTGTTGCAGGTGATAAGCATCTAGTATAGTCATGTACTGGTAGAAGATGTAGAATAGATAATATTATAGCTTTTGTATTGTATTCCTAAGAAAGTATGTATTATATAAAACTTTGTAAAAATCTTAATAGTTGGTTTGTGTCCAGTCTATGTAATTAAACTGTCAATGTAAAATATTGTTTTATGAATATGCATGTAGCATGTTTTGGGGTAACTTGGAGTGATAATAATGTCTTTAATATGAAAGTTTGGGTCTTTCACAACACCCTAACAATATACATATGCATGGTGATCGCTCAATCCTCACTCCTAGAGAAATGCTAAACATCTCATACTGGCCTACCGACCTCGCACAACCCACCCATCCATGAAACTTCCACCAACCCTGCAACACTAGTGTATGGTAGCCATACATAATGCTGGACGCCATAGACATCCAAATACTCGGTCCTTTTCTAAGCCCACAACCAAACAAGGAACAGGAAATAAAGCTGAACCAAACATTCCCAGGCTATAAGATCTTAATTATGTACAACCTATGATGCATACACTAAGCACTACAGTAATGATGTCAGTTTCATATAAGGAAAACCCTAGGCTATCAGGAATCATATAATTAGGAAATTATATCATGCAATTCCTGAAGATCCCTAGCCTAGTACTAGCATGTTGTTCTAACATATCATAAATCGAATAATTGTATGCTATTTTAGGGTCTACTTACTGGCTCCGACTCATCGTACGCTCTACATCCTCTTTTAATTATTTTGAAAACATTTGAAAACCATTTTATAATATCTTTCCTTACTTTGAGACTGGATTCACACGAGTGTTCCTCCAATTCACTCAAACTAAGGCTCTGATACCAACTTGTAACATCCATAAAAATCATGCCAAATTTAAACTTTTTCAACCAATTAAAACCATTAATTATTACAAAGTGTTTTCAAAATAGTTTCATGTCAGAGTATCCTAGAAATCCAAATCAAAAAATGTGAGGAGTTGTACGATCACGCCTTCGCCTTCCCACGATCATCCGAAGTACCTAAAACTAAAACTGAAACTGTAAGCCCAAAGCTTAGTGAGTTTCCCCAAAATATCTATACACACAACAATATACATATAATCACAAACAACATACTATGGGTCCAGTCAACCATCGAGCTGGAATACTCTAGGTCCTCAACCATCAGGTTGGAATTCCAACATACTATGGGTCCAGTCATCCTCGGGATGAAATACCCCATGCCCAAAACCATCGATTTGGAATGCATACATACTACGAATCCAATCATCCTCGGGATGGAATACTCACGGCCTACAACCATCGGGTTGGAATGCCCAGGTCTGTTGGCTCTCACACAAAGCAGATAAGCCTCAACGACTAATCAAACATGTACACTTATAACATATAATCACATAACAGTCTATAGACAGACAAACCGATCTAACGGATCATAACAACATAATAACATTCTATGTACCAGGATACTGATCTAACATATCATAATAGCATAATACCATCCTATCTAACAGGATACTGATCTAACATATCATACTAACATAACATATCAGGATAACAATCCAAATAGGGCCGACCTTGGTGCCTTAAACCCTTGAGTATAGTGAGGAAAACTCACCTCACAAGTAGCTCGAAGTGATAAAGTAAAACTCCACCAAATGCAACTCCAAGTCCAACACCTACATCCACCAATGGTTCACTCCATAAATTCCTAAATTACCAAAATACCACTAGAAGTCAAACTGGTCAACCCTTGGTCAAAGTCAAAGTCAACGGTCAAAGTCAACAGTCCATGTTAACCCGACTCGTCGAGTGCAGCTAGCAACTCGTCGAGTTCCTTAAGAACTCTGAAATCACCAAAACCCTAATTGACTCACCGAGTTTCCAACCAACTCATCGAGTCCTTGCGTGTCCATATGTCGGGGAAAACCCTAACTGACTCGTTGAGTCTTCTTAGTGACTCCCTGAGTTCATGCAGAATCAAATACGGGCAACTTTCATCCGACTCGTTGAGTTCATGCAGTCCATTACTTAGACAAATGTTTTTAAGCCACCCGAAGCTCCATATTGCAGATCCAACATCCTAGGGCAGGGTTTCCACGTAAAGTTGCAAACTTTACGTACATGCATGGTCCTAAATGCCAAAACTAGACTAAGGGAAAGGTTAACTCAAAAGGAAAGACCCAAGCTTGCCAAATCTCATAAATTTATAGCTATAGGAACCAAGGGGAGTCCAGATCTGAAGTTACAACTTTAGATCTTGCCCCAATACTCGAAATGGCTCCCAAATGTGCTAAAGATAACCCTAAACCCAACCATGAAGAGATTTGGATAAAGATAAACCAAGGTAACGACTTGTTACCTTCAAAATGATGCCAAGATGAAGTAGAGTAAGATCCGCAAGCTCGGTTTTGCTCCAAGCTTCTTATACTTCACACCTTCTTCACACAAAGCACCAAAATCACTCTTTAAGCCTCACAATCACTCAGTAACAAGGTTAATAGCGATTAGGGTTTCACTTAGCCATCAAGGGGGAGGTAATGGACTGCAGGAAAAGACTTAAGGTCCTTTATATAGGGTGCAAACCCTAAAAATTAGGGTTTCATTACCCAGCTCATACTCTTCGAGTCCGGGTCCTCCAACTCATCGAGTAGATCCAATAATCCATGCGGACTAACCCGCCTCTACACGACGAGTTGGGGGCAACCAACTCGTCGAGTAGGTCCATAAATATGTATATAATGCTTTAAAACTTGTACCTGGAGTCGGGGTGTTACAGGTTTGGGCTCACCAATGCTCCTGCCTCATTCATGGATCTCATAAACTGTGTGTGCAAACCGATGTTGGATCGGTTTATGATAGTCTTCATCGATGACATCTTGGTTTATTCCAAGACTCAAGAGCAGCATGAGGAGCACCTGAGGGAGGTGCTGGAGACATTGAGGAGGGAGAGACTTTTCGCAAAGTTCTCCAAGTTTAAGTTCTAGTTGTGCGAGGTGTTGTTTCTTGGGCACCTTGTGAACCAGAAGGGTATTCTAGTCGATGCAGCCAAGATAGAGGTTGTGATGCAGTGGGAGGTTCTGAGGTCTCCGTCTAAGATATAGAATTTTCTTGTTCTAGCATGTTACTATTAGAGATTCATCCAGGATTTCTCCAAGATCGTTGTTCCTCTGACCAGAGTGACCAAGAAGTCGGTGACATTCCGTTGGGGGGCCTGAGCAGCAAGCAGCCTTCGAGACTCTCAAACAGCGGTTATGCGAGGCATCGATTCTGACTTTATCGGAGGGCGTCGATGACTTTGTGGTTTACTGTGACGTTTCGATCACAGGTATGGGCGCAATGCTGATGCAGCAGGGTCACGTGATAGCTTACACTTTGAGGTAGTTGAAGCCTTATGAGGCAAACTGCCCGACGCACGATTTGGAGCTGGGGCAGTGGTTTTTGCCCTCAAGATTTGGCGACATTACCTCTATAGGGTTCGTTGTACCATTTACATAGACCACAAGAGCTTGAGGTGTCTGATGGATCAGCCAAATCTGAACATGATGCAACACCATTGGTTAGATGTGGTGAAGGACTATGGCTGTGAGTTCCTTTATCACCTGAGCAAGGCCAATGTGGTGGTCAATGCACTTAGCCACAAGGCAATGGCTGCTCCTATTCAAGACATATGTCTGAGGATGAAAGTGATTACTCCGTTCCTAAAACGGATCTGGGAGGCATGGGTCGATGGTATGAAGGAAGAGCGAGCGGATCGTAGGCCAGGTGGCCTCATTTGATTATGAAGGTCGTAGGTTGTTGACCCTGCATCGGAGGGTCTGAGTTCCTTACTGGGGTGGGGTATGCCAGGTTCTGATGGATGAGGCTCACAAGTCGAGATTCTCCTTCCATCTCGGGGCGACGAAGATGTATCAGGATCTTTGCCCTGATTATTGGTGGCCCTGCATGAAGCGAGACATAGCTTGGTATGTGGAGCGGTGCTTGACTTGCAGGAAAGTCAAGGCCGAGCACCAACGACCTCACGACAAGATGAAACCATTGGATATTCCCGTGTGGAAATGGGAGGATATTATTATGGATTTTATCATGAAGCTTCCCAGGACCGCACGTGGAGTAGATTTGATTTGGTTCATTATGGATCGGTTAAACAAGAGTGCTCATTTCATCCCGATCGAGGAGAGCATATCGGCTGAGAAGCTAGCTGAGATCTACGTACGCGAGGTAGTGGCATGTCATGCAGTGCCAGTTTCGGTTGTGTCAGATCGAGACGTTTGGTTCACTTCCAGATTTTGGAAGCGGTTTCACGACAATATGGGTACTCGTCTTCACTTCGGCACAAATTTTCATCCTCAGACTGATGGGAAGAGTGAAAGGACGATCCTGACTCTCGAGGATATGCTGCACGCATGTGTATTGGATTTCAGCGGTAGTTGGGATGTGTATCTTCCGTTAGCGGAATTTTCATAAACAACAGTTATCACGCCAGCATATACCGACCTCCCTTTGAGATGATCTATGGAAGGAAGTGTAAGACCCCAATCTGTTGGGGCGAGGTCGGTCAGAGAGTCATGGGGAGTACTGAGGTGGTACTCAAGACCATAGAGAAGATCCAGAAGGTCCGGAGCAGACTCCATGCTGCGTAGAGTCAGCAGAAAAGCTATGCCGACAAGCGCCATTCAGACCTAGAGTTTCAGGTAGGAGATATGGTCCTCCTGAAGGTGTCACCTTGGAAAGGTGTCATAGGGTTTAGGAAGCGGGGCAAGCTGGGCCCCAGGTACATAGATCCTTTTAGAGTTACAGATGGGGTGGGCCGTGTGGCCTATCGTTTGGATCTTCCATCAGAGCTCAGCCAGATCCACATTAGTTTTCATGTCTCCCAGTTGCGGAAGTGCTTGGTGGATGACTCCACAGTTGTACCTTTAGAGGATATCCAGGTGGATGACAGCCTGAACTACATTGAGAGACTAGTGGTGATTCTGGATCGCAAGACGAAAACCTTGGGGAACAAGGTTGTACGGTTAGTGAAAGTGTAGTGGATGCACCACAAGGTTTCAGGGTGGACTTGGGAAACAGAGGAGGAGATGAGAGAGCATTACCCAGAGTTATTTGTAACAGTGGACTTTGAAGACGAAGTCTAAGACAAGTGGGGAGAATTGTAACGCCTAGTTCATGGTGTGTATTTAATTTAGTAATTATTAAATTTATAAGAACAACTCGACGAGTTGGAAGCCCCAAAATCGTCGAGTAGAGACCCTATGGGCCACGTGATTTAAGTAAGCTACTCAACGAGTTGAGAGGCCTCAACTCGATGGGTAGGTTGCCAGAGGTGAAACACTAATTTTCAGGGTTTACACCCTATCTAAACATCTTAAACCCTCCATGTTGGTCTCATTTCTAGTCTCCAAGTACCAAACCGTAAATCCAGAAACCCTAATGCTATTGTGAGTATTTGTAAGCCATTCTAAATGTTTTAGTGGGTGTTTTGAAGCCATTGGAAGAAGGAAAAGATTGAGGACACAAGAAGGAGTTGTAGATCCAGAATCTTAGCTTCATTCTCGACATTTTTCTGGTATCAAGTCTGAACCTTTCCTTGTGGTTATTTAAATCTTCTTTTGGGGCTATTTTGAGTGGTTTTGATCTAAGTTCCATGGTCCTTGGGAGTTGGACATCCCAAATGAGTTTATACTTCAGATCTAAGGTCTAGAAGGATTTCCATGGCATAAAGGTGCCAACTTTATGGCCATGGAAGTCCCATGCAATCTCTAGACCATCATTTTGGTCATTTGAAGCCTTTATGGCCATGAATGTGGATAAAGTTCAAGGATTTACGTGATTATTTAGACTTTAGAGTCTAGATCTATGATCTCAAAATCTAGCTCTTAGTTTTGATGGTGTTTGGATTAAGACCTTGACCTTTTTCGATTAGGGTTTGAGCTTAATCCTTTTAGAAGGAGTATTGTGACATCCCCATTTTCACGGCCAGAAAAGACCAATTTTGTTTATGCTTTATAAAAATCAGAGAACCTCTTTTAATAAAAATGTTGCGGAATTTGTTCCCAGTAAAACATGATAAGTACGTTATCAAGGCATTTCCGAAGAAAAGTATTTTTATTCATTTTAAAACATTTGGGATGTCATCGTCAATACAGAAACATAAGCATAAACATAACTTACATTCATTATCACTAGTGATTTATATCTCCTTAATCTCTCAGTGTAATGTAACTTCATATCAGCACCTGTGATATAAATAAATTGAGTGGGTCAGGTTGGGAAACCTGGTGAGTACATAGGGTTTTCAACCCACAATAATATAATTATTATGTTTAATCATCAAACAGTTAACCTAATTACCCATCCCCATTATCTTCTTTACTCTTAAGGATCTACCCTAAGAATCAACTATTTCTCATTCATTCATTCCTAAGGATTATCCTAAGGAATAGGTACGGAGTCCATCGTTTTCAATGACACAGCTGCTAGTTCTATCACTTAGGCGCAGCTGCCAGAATTGTGACATTCTATGTGAGGCATAGCTACCAGTATTGTCCTTCGAGCACAACTACTAGGGTTATCTCATTTATTAACAGTATCATTTTCGAGAGTCCACTCGCAATACATGTTAATGGGTTTTTAGAGTACACCGGTGAACACATCGTTCACAACACCTACAGGTTGCAAGCCTGCTAGTGTTCCATTGGACTGTCTAGAATAGTCTGTGGTTGTCATCCATACTCTGCTGGATGACGGGGCCAACTTTTGGGAACAAGGCTTCTCACATCGTCCACCTCTCACCCTTACCTCATGGTCTATATCACCTCTCAACTCATCATCCAACTCATATTTCATCTACCCATGTTTTACCCAACATATTACGTAGATATAAATACATATACAGTTTAAATCATATACAATTTGTATAAAATCGTTCATCCAGCATAGATAGCAAGTATATAGATAATATGCACACATAGCACGTAGTTTATATAAAATACTTCATATATATATATGTGTAAGATGAAAGACACCATGCGCTCACTTGAAAAGGTGGTGATTCCGAACTCAAACAGCGCTTCACTTCTTAAAAAAATAATTTCCTTCGACGAAACCTAGTATTATTACCACTAGAGTTTAGTCTATTATTCGCCGAGACTAATTAATAGTCTAGATATTGTTATTATATAAGCGTTAAACAATACTTATATAAACCATAATAATAGCCCAAGTACTTATTATAAGTTTCTAATGACGTTACTATAATTAAATAAAAGCTATATTAAAAATAGCGTAGTCGTAGCTCACTTACAGCGAGTTTTATAGAAAATCGGGCTTTGCTTGGAGCAGCGTTCCTGATCCGAAAAATCTCTTCTTCTTGGAGCCGTCGAGCACTCCGGGGCTTCCGCCTCATGCTAGGGAGGTTCCCTAGGCTTTTCGGTTGGTTTCGGTGCTAGAGAGAGGTTCTAGAGAGAGTAAAGAGAAGAAAGAATGGGAAAGGTGTGAAGAAAATGAGGGTGAGAGAGGTTCTACTTATAGGGTGAAAATGGCTAAACTTGGTGCCACATGTCACCATCTAGTGGCAAGACTTGGAGAGAAAGCAATGACCAAGATTGTGCCACATCACCCATTTTCGCACATCACATTTCCGACTTCTAAAATCCGTAACTTTCACATACGACCTCCGTTTTTGACATTCTTTATATCCACGCGTAGGTAAAAATAAGATCTAGAACTTTCATTTTGACTCCGTCGGCTAATTCTCGACCGATCTTAAATTTAACAGTACGAGGAGATTATACTGTTAAATGTCTGCGTAAAATTCATAACTTCTACATACGGACTCTGTTTTCGTCCGTATTTTTACCGTCGAGTTCCTATTAATGAGATAATCAATTCTCATTTAGGTCGCGTAGGCCAAAATCCGCTCGATCTAAAATTCGAGTTTCTGGTTGTGCACTGCTAAGCCAAATCTTAGAAAATTCATAACTTCCTCATACGAAGTCAGATTTGGACGTTCTTTTTTTGTATGTTCTCAGTTTAACGTATACTATAACTTTTTTTTAGATTTCTAAGGATAAAAAGTCCTCCATCGTAAATTCTCTATTTACGTCTCCCGGTGTCGTGCCGGTTTTGCCGTAAAACTTCACTTTTTCGTTATAACTCGGATTTCAACGTTATTTATATGTACGAAACCCTTGAGACGTATTCTACAACTTGGTTAAGATTATTTATTCTAAATAATATTTTGTCAAAAAGTCATTTTCGACCCCTATTATCTCTAAATTGACTAGCCCGGATCTACAGGCGTTACAAGTATCAAGGGGTAAAGTTGGAAATTTACCCTTCTAGAGGTTTTTTCAGTTGAGATTTGAAGTTTAGGGTTCAGATCTAAAGGACAATGGCTTAATGCTTTAAGAAAGGGTTAGCAGACTGGGGAACTCGACGAGTTCAGGGATGGATTCGACAAGTTGAAATGGAGTATCACGATTCTTTAATAGGGAAAGACTCAACGAGTTCATGGAAGAACTCGACAAGTTGGAACGTGAAATCACGATTATGTGATGTATAGCAACTCGTCGAGTTGGAGGATAACTCGACGAGTTGAGTCAACCTGGAGCGTTGACTTTGACTTTGACTTAACTGGGACTTTGGCCACAGTTAACCCTAAGGGATTATGAGCATGAGATAGTATCTAAGGGGATTGTTTTGATTCAAGTAGCGTGTGGAGCTGATTCCGGGTCAGAGACGTTTCAACTATCATTCGACATTGGAGGTGAGTTTACTCCTGTATGAACAGGTCAAAGGCACCAATGTCGGCCCGTATATGTATGCTAGTATGTTCCGGACTAAGGTCCGATGTTGGGAAATGCTCGATGTAGGTTTATATGTTTCTGGATTCCGATCCGATGTCGGGCGGGGCCCAAAAAATGTTTGTATGCTTGATGTCTTCGTGATTCTTGCATGTGTCTGTTTTGTATGTTTTCGGATCTTGGTCCGATGTCAGGCAATGCCCGAGGAATGTTAGTATGCTTGCGGATTCGGTCCGATGCCGACCGGGGGCTCAAGGAATGTTTATGTGTTTAGGTTATGTGATTATTTATGTGTAATTGTTGATATGTTTGTATGTATATCGAGCTTTGCTCGATGTCGGGCGGGGCCCGCTGCCGGATTTTGGTCCGATGTGGGGCGGGGCCCGATGCCGGACATTGTTCGATGTCGAGCGGGGCCCAATGAAGCGGGCAAGGCCCACGATATGCTATTATGTGATTATGTGTATGGTATGTGGTAGTTTGGGGATACTCACTAAGCTTCGTGCTTACAGTTTTCAGTTTTGGTTTAAGGTACTTCTGGTAGCAAGGGGAAAAGCTCGGGATGACTATAGTGCACACACCATTTTATTTAGCCGGCGATGTTTTTACTCTGATATATTGATATGAGTTTTGATGTGATACTCTGATATGATACTACGACTTATGTTTAGGATGAAATGATTTTGATAACTAAGGTTTATTTAATAATTTAAAACAAAAATTTTTGGTCATGATTTTTGGGATGTTAGACATTTACTCCTTCAACTTGTTAAAATTTACACATTCAGTACTTACGACCGGCTACTCCACGTTAGCCGGGAAAAATGACTTAATAGGGTAATATATTTCTTATTTTATACACATTTAGTCCTTGATATATTTTTTTTACATATTTAGTCATTAATATTTTTTTGTTGCAAAATAATTCCTTTTTTTTGTACCCATTCAGTATTTATGATTGATTTCTTTAGGTTTTTCTCACGCCATCTTACGTGGAACAATTATTAATGAGGTGTTAGGGCTATTGATACTTATATCTATCGCGATCTCGACTTCTTTGTTGCTTAGGTCTTATGGTTTGTCTGAGGTCTTGTATTTTGAACGTCGTAACTTCTTCATACAATATTGGATCTAACAACCTTTATATACACGTATTCGTTTTTCGAGTCTACTACAACTTTCATTTAAATTATTCCTGTAAAAACATATCACATTTTTATAGGATTAATCTTAACGAAAATTATAGTAGACTCAAAAAACGAACACATGGATATAAAGATCGTTAAAATCTGATATCACATGAAGAAGTTACGTCAGAACACAAGACTTAAGACTAACCACAAGACCTAAGCAACCAAGCAGTCGAGATCGCGATAGACGTAAGTATCAATGGCCCCAAACACCTCATTAATGATTGTCCCACATATGATGTCGTGAGAAAAACCTAAAGAAATCAGTCATAAGTACTGAATGAGTAAATAAACAAAAATGACTTATTTTGCTACAAACAAATATATTAAGGACTAAATGTGCAAAAAAAAAATATCAAGGACTAAATATGTACAAAGTGAGAAATATATTACCCTATTATGTCATTTTTCTCAGCTAACCTAGAGTAGCCGGTCATAAGGATTGAATGTGTACAATTTAACAAGTTGAATGGGTAAATATAGACGGAAAAGAAAAAACTCAATGATTAAATATGTACAAATCGAAATATTACCCTTTTAAGTTATTATTCCAATTTTAAAACCTAACAACTACTTTTCGAATACTCATAGAATAAACTTATCATATACAGAGATAAGTTAGTTAATTTATAACAAATGATTAACTATTATAACAAGTTTTTTGTTAATTGATTTTTTTATGAGTTATCATAGGTCGATGATTCTATTTTTTTTAAACGGTAAATATATTAAACTAATTATAAATTACTCCTACATGAGGGTATATTTGTCTTTTCACTTCTAAGGGATCATTTTTGCACCTGAAAAAACATATCCCTTTTTTTAAAAAAAAAATAATACCTATTTATTAATTTTAATAATTAAAAAAATAAAAGAAGTCTTTCTTTCTCTCTCTCTCTCTCTCTCTCTCTCTCTCTCTCTCTCTCTCTCTCTCTCTCTTCTTCAAGTATATTTTCATCATCTTCAATGTCTTCATCTTTCAGGCATATCACACAAACCACCGCCATACACCACCTTTCATCCACCATCTCCAACCCTGGTTTTCAGATTAGTAATAAATGTGGTTTTTCAGATCGAGTAAAGAAAGAAACGAGCGAGGAGGACGATTGGAGTCTTCGGCAGTGGCCGACGATAGTAAGGAGGGGTGGCATCGATCTCCGGCGAGCCCTCCTTCACTGTTCCTTTTCCCAATTCGGCATCAAAACACACATAGGAGGGAGGCAGTTGCAGTCGCCGATCAAAGGGAGTGTCACATGTGCTCAATCGGACCAATGAAGGAAGAATAAGATCGGAAACAGCAAGGGTTGCTTAAGCATTGATCTGCGAATGCGGGAAGGATGGAAGGAAGATCCGAGGGAAACAAGTAAGTTGCGACAGCAACTTCGGTGAGGAAAGGTGCGAAGGGGGAAAGATGCAATGAACAAACGAAGGAGGTGGCGAGGCTGCTCCCCGGTGAGCCTCATCAAGGTTTCTTTCTCATCATTGATAGCAACGATTCGGAAAGGAATAAGAGCAGCTGCAGCAACAACGATTGAGGTGGGGTGTTTGGGGTAGTGCTTTTTCGACTGTAGGAGGGTTGCGGAGGTGTTGAACATCGATTTTAATCGTCGAGAGGGTTGTAGCTCCTTTTGATCTCGCCGGAAACAACCATCCAAGGGTCTGTTTGTTTGTTTGATGTTCGACAGGGGATTTTGGGTGATGCTTCTTCAACAATGGTGTTTGGGAAGAATAAAAGGGAAGAGAGAGAGAGAGAGAGAGAGAGAGAGAGAGAGAGAGAGAGAGAGAGAGAGAGAGAGAGCTCTTTTATTTTTTAATTATTAAAATAAATAAATAGGTATTATTTTTTTTTAAAAAGGGGATATATTTTTTTAAGATGCAAAAATGGTCCCTTAGAAATGAAAAGACAAATATACACTCATGTGGGAGGCGCATGAGGGAGTTAACAGCAACAATTTAACGGAAGTTAAGTTGGGGGACCAATTCCACGTACAAACTAGGCCAAAAGAACCATGAATCCAAAAAAATCGAGGTTTGAACTGAAATCCTAAAAAAATGCATACCACAAGAACCATTTTGCAATTTTATCTAACTAATTAAACGATTAGCACAACTTCAAATAATACATAATTTTAGATTTTTATCTAAATCTAAATATTTAATTTCACTATCAATGACAAAAACGTCCCTAATTTTATTATTTATAGGATCAATGTATTAATTTTGTCCATAATAATGTTAACATTTATAATTCATATTTCGTTAAATTAATAGTTATTTTCTGTTTCTTTTCGTTTAATATGACTTATATATACACCCCTTCTATATCTCTCTCTCTACCCTTCCTTCTCTCTCTCCCACAACTATGGAGATCGAACAAACGGCGCCGCTGATGGCCAAGAAGCTCTGGAGCATAATAAGAGCAATTCTCTACATGGTGAAAAGAGGCTTATCAAAAAACATACCATGGCTTGAATTCCACATGATGCTAAAAAGATCCACCAAGATCGCCGGAAAGGCTATCGGAAACCTCCTTCTTGAACACCAAACACTCTCCTCCGCCCTCACCTGCCGCCCCAACAACATCCGTGCCACCTTCATCTCTCCCCGTGAATACGAATTCAGTTGCAGTGACACCCCTCTTTTTCACTCTAAACGTAAAAACAACCGCCACCATTACTTCGCCAGCAACCACCACCATGGTGCGTTATACCGGAGGTCACATAAGGATTATGACTTAACCGTTGATAATGTCAAAAGGGTGTTCGATATTTTAAATAATTACGAAGCGGCGACGATGGTAGAGCCAGAAAAATCGCCGTTGACGCTACTGGGGTTTGGAGGAAGTCAGAATGTACGGCAGCTACGGGTGACAGACTCGCCTTTTCCGGTGAATAACACGGAGGAGGACACTCTTCAGGTGGATAAGGCCGCGGAGGAATTCATTAAGAATTTTTATAACGACTTGAAACAACAAAAGAAAAGAGCTGCCGTTCAACCACCGTCGCCGTTGCTGTCGCCGTCACCTAATTATCAAAAATGGGGCCTACTCCGATAAGTTCTTGGTGTTTCTTTTCTTGTTGTAGTTTAATTTCTTTATTCTGTAACACATTTTGTTCCTTAACGTTTATGTTACACATAATAAAAGTTTTTTTTTAATCGACTTTTAAAATTTATTCACAAAACTTGATCACTTGTCTAATGTCTTTACTCTTTAAGTGTTTAGGATCGCTGTGATTACAACGTACGGAATCAACACAGAATATCTAAATTTATCAACGAAATCAACCAAAAATACGTATAAGAAGTTTATTTCAAATTATATAAATAATTAATGTATTTAAAAATAGTTACAGAAGCTATCAATAAAATAACATTTTATTATTTAATACAACAAAATTGACATGTTATAAAATATGTTTAATCGAATCGTTCAACTTGTTTCTGTTATAGCTAATCTTATAGTTTTTACTATTTGATTTGTTAATACTATTTAAACTATAAAATGACTACTTTTTTTATATATAGAAAATCAATCTATGTCCAATGAAATATAAATTCATTTTTTTTGGGTGAAAAGACTTGGATGAATATTGTTGTGCATAAATGGTTGTCTGGTGTTTGGTCTTTAAGATGCATGGTTGTCTTTTCCATGGTGGTTATAGTTGTAAAAAAGTGGTTGGGAAGATATTTTCCTATCAATGATCAAGTTACTTCAGAAAACTACAGTTTAAGCCCGTTTCATTAAATATTGTTTTATAAAGAGAACCGTAAACAAAGAAAATACATACGTTGGTGTTAAGGTTCGAACTTTGTTATCATCACGCTTAAAAGGATCAATAAGATATCGGTTGAGTCGATTTCATGCATACATGTTTACTATGACGAATTACGTTGTCATTTATTTTTAAATATCCCAACGCACATACATAAACACACACACATAACACACATCATGTCATGTTCGATATATATATATATATATATATATATATATATATATATATATATATATATATATATATATATATATATATATATATATATATATATATATATACTCTTTTATAAAAGAAATCTAATTATTTCTAAAAATAGATTGAATATAATAATATTATTTTTTTAAGACGTTCAAATCATTAAGCTAATAGTACAAGTAGTCATCAATAAAATAATATTAAAGTTTAACCTGTGTTTTGAATCCTTATATTTCTTAACAAATTCTATCTCCTTCCCTTAATTTCGGATAATTCAAAATTTGAAACCATCAGAAAATACATGTTGATTCAAATATCTCTTCTGCAGATGGCTCTTTCTTAATATATTTTTATTTTAATCCTTACTTGTAATTGATTTCATCATTTTTAACTTTTTGTATTTTTATCTTATAAATATATTGGGTGAAGGTTTTATTATATCATGTTTGTTTTTAAAAAGGTTTTTACTATATTTCTTTAATGTGTTGGCTTTGCAGGTTCAAAGAACTCAACCAAGAGGGCCAGTTAGAGCATTGTATTATCATTAGTTTGTATATTTTGGCATCTTACTTTTGCAATAAAGAACGGTTAAACACAAGATTTGACATGATTAAGGTAGTTTATATATTTTTCATCTTGTTTAGTCTAAAAATGAAACCTTTTTCATCATTGGCCCTTATACTATCAAGTTTCATCACATGGACTTCCTGATTACGGTGATTATTGTCCTTATTATAAGGTTCTATATAGGTTTTGTTCAATATTTTAAGGTTTCGAGAACCTAAATCAGTATAAATCCTTGAATTACATATCATCGTTGAAAATGTTTTAATTGTGACCAAACTTGGTTTAAAATCACAATTAACAAGTTGACACCTCAGTATTTTGGCCTTCTCAAAGGCCTATTTATCGACTTTTGAATCACAACACCTGATATTCTAAAGGTTTATTTTTATAAACTATTATTCATATATTTTAGCATTTTACTTAGTAGGACATTAAATTAATAAAGGAATTAATGAAAACGAAAAAAAGAGGACGATAAACAGTACAAGTGGTTTGGGTATGTATAAATGGAAGTAATAACCATTTAAGGGGTGTTTGGCAAAAAAGTTTATTGCTTATTAGTTTATTAGCTTATAAGTTAATAAGTAAGTGTAGGGTAACTTATGAAAAAATGACGTATTAGAGGTTCCCCACCGGAATAAGTTATTTTAATCCAATCACTTTTTTAACTTATAGTGATGTGGAACTTAATAAATTGTTTTACAAAAGCTTAGCCAAACACCCCCTTAATATGGTATGATAATGTTCTTGAAAAATAGATGTCATTTAATATTCATTTCTTGAAGTGAACGCAAAATGGTTTTAACTCTAAAGAGATCAAATTATTCGCCGCCCGCCGCTTTGCGCGGGTAGACGGCTAAATAGATATTTTAAATAGATACTTAGTTTTTGACCGACTTCGATTTTCTAAACATCGAGGTTCAATTTTGTGGAAAGATCTATGTTTGATCTTTTTCATTTTCATGTTTATCGTATCATTTTTTGAATTGAGGATGTTATTACGAAGCTCAAAATCTAGAAGAAAAAATGAGCAATGGGTGACATTCATATTAAAAATAAGGGAGATAATCATTGCCAAAAGGAAAGTGTTCACTAAAATAAATATATTTGACGTCTGCGGAAAGAAAGCTAATCATCTATTGAAACTAATCCACGATAGTGAAAAAAAACTAGCCGTCATATCCAAATTTATAGCATAAAAGTCCAAAGTTAGTAATAAAATCATAAAGAAAACAAACTTTAAGTTTTTTTTACATAATATTGTTTCTGCTAGGGACACAAAAATATTAGTAAAGCCTAACGAAAATTTAAAAGGTGATGAAGTTTATACATCAAATGTGGTGTATAAAGAAGTCTTGCACGATTAATAATATATAATTAGTCATGTGTTATTACAAATTTTCATATTTTGTGTATTCTTATAATTCTTTATTTTTGTTTGAATGGATTAAACATTTCATATTTTATGTCGTCTTGACCAGTTTGTTTTTATCGGTTATTTGATGTATCATGTAACAAATAACACCATAATTTGATTATTTTGTCTTCGACATGTACTTTCTTTTGTAACATAACATTTTTGTAGAGGAAACATATCACCGAAAGAATTTACACTCCCCGCCGCTTTGCGCGGGTACACTGCTAGTTAATATATATATATATATATATATATATATATATATATATATATATATATATAGAGAGAGAGAGAGAGAGAGAGAGATACGTCAAGTGTTTAAAGTAATTATTGTGTTATTGTATGCATAAATGTGGACCAATCAATTTAAAAACCTAGATAGGGGTAAAATTGTAATCTTAGCTTTTAACTAATTTTGGTAATTAATTATTCAAATCATAAACCCTTTAATTTAGGTAAAATTGTTTACATTTACCGCTTTAAAACCCTAGATAGAAAACACCGACCTTCTTCCTCGTTAACTTCAATCCCACCGATGCAGAGGGGCGGGATGGCCATTGGAGTTCCTGCTCGTACACACTCCTCGTACACTGTCAACATTATCAATCCCCAAATCCCAAGATTGCTCCAACCTCCAGGAATTAAGTGAAGTTGTGGCACCAGAACCAGAAGAGAGTAAGCCAAGAGCTACTAAACAGCCCATTGCTTCCCCCACCGAGATCGAAGACGGCTGCTTCGTCGTCCTCCTTTCTTCAAATCAACTCTACACCACAGGCGATCGTTGATTCGTGTGTTGATTTCTGACCTACATTCGTTCCTTATCACTTGATTAATCGAGGATCGAAACCCCTCAATTGATTTATGCCTCCGATTCTTTCTAGCCTCCATATTTTCCATCGATTAACTGCCTTCGTCCACGTTTTTTTTTCCCGTTGAATGTTCAAATGAAAGAAAAGGGCACAAAAACGCTTCAAATGTTGCAAACCAGTGCGCAACCATGACTCCGACACAAAATAGAACACGGTGATTAATAGGAGTCTGGATGTCCCATTTAGGATCGTGTTCCCGAGGATAGAAATCGCCATACAGGCATTTACGGAAACTGGTGTTGAGGAAGAAGAAACACATGGTAAGATTTATGGTATTTTCATGTTCTGATTTTGTAAGTATTTTCATCTTTTTTTTTGATTTTTTTCATGGAAATATTTCTCGTGAACAGTAATTATGTGATTCTAACAAAGCATGGAGGTTTAAAAATCTTAAAGAGCAAAAAAATAATTCTATGAGAATATTGCACACCAGGTGTTTGTAGAAATGTCTGAAAAAGAACTTAATGTTCAAATTCTTGAAGAACACAAAAATAATTTATGAGTTCGTTATTTGTGTTACTTGATTTTAACATTTAGTATGAGTTCTCTTAGAATTACTAAAATTTGTTTTATTCTTGTCGTATAAAAACATTCTCACGTAGTTTTATTCTTACATAATTCATTTTCATGATAGTTATTCTCATAGAATGAATGAAATCATGATGATTAATGACCCGAAGGTTGGATGAATGTGTGTGGGATAGACATGAACAATACTCAATGGTCACCGATCTTCCAGAAAAATGCACTACTCATTGTCATATTTTGTTAGATTAATCTATAATAGAATGATAAGAGTATATGTAATAGTATATTCCAATAGAATAATCTATATATTATAATTGTTTGTTATTAGGGAGTGTTTTATTATTATAAAATAAAATAAAAAGTTTTTTATTTTTTCAAAGATGTGATAGAAAAAATTTAACTTGTATCTAAAAATTTGTTTATTCTGCGAGAAGTAAGTCTTTTTATTAGTTTATGGCCTGTATTTCCATAGAATATCATTATAAAAAGAATGTCATTCTCACAAAATAAAATCGGGTATGATTAAAAATTGTGTTAGAATTATTTAAACTAAATTAATTTAAAAAAAATAAAATTCAAAAATTAAGATAATCAAAGATCCATTAAAATCTGAAAGTTTGTTTTTGTTTTTTTAAATTTGGGTTTCCTAATCTTAAGGCAATGCAAATGTACAATATTAGCCTTCTTTTAGTTAAATGGCATTATTCTATTTTTCTTTTATTTAATAATATAGGTAAATCACGTTTTTCTTAAAATAAGTAAAATGATTGACCCACATTTATGCATACAATAACACATTAATTACTTTGAATAGAATAACTATATATATATATATATATATATATATATATATATATATATATATATATATATATACACACACACACACACACTCACACACATACGTTTAAGTTCATTTGAGACCGTGTTAATTTTGTGAGACCGTGAGATGCAATCTAAAAATAATTTTAAAATGCAAAATAAAAGGAAAAATCCAAAAATTCTATTTATATTTATTATTTTTATCATTTTATTTACCTAAAAAAATAAAAATAAAATAAAAATTACTGTTTTTTTTAAATACGTGATATATTCTAATAAAATATTACCCTCTAAATCTTCTAATTTGATTTTTAGAATGTTAGAATATTAAAGTATTCTAGTAAGTTTGTCATATATATATATATATATATATATATATATATATATATATATATATATAATTATTCTAATATGCTACTAGAATATTCTAATATTCTTGATCAATCACATGAAAAGTACTTGTCTTATGCAGAACTGAAAACTACGATTTAGCCAAACATGGGCAAAATCTGTTGAAAACAGATGAAAAGAGACATCAAACAACTAATCTTACTAATCTACTTGAAGGAGATGATCCACAGTCTTCAGATCTTTAGAAATCGTTGAAATCGGAGAAGAAACGCCTCCAAAATTGTATTTTCGTCGTCTGGTACCTCTGTAATCGCCAACTTCGGTTACTGGAAGGTTATGAGGGTATATTTATACGTCCAACAGCAAAAACAACGTGCATGTGATCGCATGTACACAACCTGCGATCGTAGGTTTTGAAGTAAACGCGTCTCGTGCCTTTTTTATGAAGTGGGATACCATTTTAGCACTTTCTGGCCAACCTGTTATCGCATGTACACAACCTGCGATCGTAGGTTTTCATTTTTTTTGCTTCCGGATGAATTTTTGGCACTAAAAAACCTCGAATCCAAGCTGCGACCTAACCTGCGATCGCAAAAAGGCCCCATGTCATCGCATAAAGGCAACCTGCAATCGCATGTTGTGCCTAAGACGTCCGAAATTTCGTCTACTTTTCAGATCATTTTGAATCGCGTCAATCGGAGTTATGGTTCTTGAGATATGGTCAAAATACTGACAGGGGGTCAAAGCAGCCAGCAACATCCTTTAACTTTAGATTACATATTCTATCTTCGAGTAATCAATTCAATCGAATGTTTCTTGACCAAAGCATCTTCCAAACATTCCTCATAATCCTTCATAAGTCTCAAGCTCCAAACGCATATCCAATTGCTCCCAAAGCACTACTCCACTCAAACTATCTGAAATTGACATAAAAACATTAGCAGTACGGGAATTCTTACGAATTACATGAGCTGAACATTATTTAAATAAATGAAATGCAAATGTACAAAATGTGATACTAAATAATAATGAAAACTACCCTAAAAGATGCATAAAATGACATCTAACAATTCTACTAGAATATTCTAATATTCTAGAATATTTTACAATATTTCAAAAAAACGGTGATTTTTTATTTTTTATTTTTAGTTTTTTTTATTGTTTTGGATTAAAAAATTACAAAAATAATTTTATTTAAAAAAATTCGAAAACTTTCAATTATTTTGCATTTTAAAAATGTTTTCTTTATCTACAAAATGAGTTGCTAGGATTGCGTCTCCCCGTCTCATAAAATATAGTGGTCTCACAATTTACCTAACCCTATATATATATATATATATATATATATATATATATATATATATATATATATATATATATATATATATATATATATATATATATAGGGTTAGGTTATAATGTGGATGAACAACTATTGTGCGGACATATAGACAGTGCTATTTTAAGAAAATTACTAAGAAAATATGTTGTTTAGTGATGTAATATATTCAACATCAAACAACTATTGTCATTTTCATGCATTCTTGTTAATTCTTATTCATTTTTGTTCTTATGCATCGTTTTTCACTCATTTTCATTTGTACAAAATACGACTCAATAAATATTGTGACAACATTCTAACAGAATGAGAATAATAATAATAAATAATAAATAATAATAATAATAATAATAATAATAATAATAATAATAATAATAATAACAACAACAACAACAACCTTATAGACAATTTAATTACTGATAATGCGTAATAATGACAATAGTTATGTAAGATTGAACGTATTCAAATTATCAAACAATATATTTTCTTTTTCATTTTTGTCAATTTAGAGACAATGAGCATCAAAAATGAGTTTTTGATGGAAGATTATTTAGGAGTAATCTTAACCAAGTTGTAGAATATGTCACTAGGGTTCCGTACATATAAAGAATGCTGAAATCCGAGTTATAACGAAGAAGTTATAATATGTCGAAGTTTCGCGACAGAACCGGCACGACACTGCACAACGTAAAAAGTGAATTTATGATGGATCAATTTTTAACCTTAGTGATCTAAACAAAAGTTTTAGTATACGTTAAACCGAGAGTGTGCATAAAAAGAACGCCCAAAGCTGACTTCGTATGAGGAAGTTATGATTTTTCTAAGATTTGGCCTAGTAGTGCACGACCCGAAACCCGAATTCTAGATCAAACAGTTTTTGGCCAACGCGGCCTAAATGAGAATTGAATATCTCATTAATAGGAACTCAACGACAAAAAGACAGACAAAAACGGACGTCGGATGAACAAGTTATGAATTTTTAACGGACCAACCCTGTCCCGGCCTGTTGAAAATATAACTTTTAAAATAAAGTCAAAATTAGCCATCGAAGTCTAAACGAAAGTTGTAGAGTACTTTCCCGCCTACACGTGGATATAAAGAGCGCCGAAAATGGAGCTCGTATGCAAAAGTTATGGATGTCAGAAGTCGAGTATGTGATTTGCAAAGTTGTTGCGAGATTGCTGACATGGCGCAATCTCAGCCGTCCCTTGTTGCCCACGCTTCGCTTCAGATGGGTGACATGTCGCACTTCGCATACGCCCAGCGTCTGAGTTCGGTACGCCCAATGTTCCGATCCTTTGCGCGGTTCCGGAGCATGCCACAATGACCCAGCCCTTTTGCGACACGTGTTGTACGATGGACCATTACGCCCCACGTAAGTTCGAAGCCTCGCCCATAAAAGGAGGTTGAGGGCAGCCACTTCTCTCACACCAAATCCTTCTTCTTTCTCTCACTACCTCCCTAACCCCTACCTAATCCTAGGTAAACCCCCTAGCACCTGAAGGAAGCCCCAAGGCTCCCGAAGTCTTGAGAAAAAGAGCATTTCGGTTTGGAAACGCTGCTCCAAGCGAAGCCCGGTTTTCTATAAAGCCCGCTGTAAGTGAGCTACACCTATGCTATTTTTAATATAGCTTTTATTGAATTATAGTAACGTTATTAGGAACTTATAATAAGTACTTGGGCTATTATTATGAGTTATATGAGTGTCGTTATAATATCTTTTTAACCACTCGTGGTACGGGGAATCTGGTTTAAAGGGTCGCATAGGGTTGTTGGATTTCAGAAGTTCTATATGCCAAAATGGTCCTGCCCTCCAGTGTTTTATGTCTGGCACTTGTCTGTACATAGTGGGTGAAGAATATTGTTTAACGCTTATATAATAGTAATAATAGCTAGACTATTAATTAGTCTCGGTGAATATTAGACTAAACTCTAGTGGTAATGATACTAGGTTTCGTCGAAAGAAAATAAACTAATAGAAGCAAAGCGCTGTCTGAGTTCAGAATCACCACCTTAACAAATGAGTGCATAGTTACTTTCATCTTACACATAGATATGAAATATTTTATATAAATTACGTGCTATGTGTATCAACTGTCTGAATACTTGCTATCTATGCCGGATGAAACGTTTTATACATGTTTTAAATGATCTAAACTGTATATGTCTTTTATATCTACAAAATGTGTTGGGTAAAAATGGGTAGATTAGAGGTCGGATAAATCATGAGTGATGAAAGATGAGATAAATTATGAGCGATGAAAGATGAGATGAATGATGAGCGATGATATATGAGTGATAAAATATGGTGCGAAGCAATGAGCCAAAATGATAAGCCAAAGCGATGAGCCAAAACGATGAGCCAAAGCGATGAGCCAAAACGATGAGTCAAACGATGAGCCAAACGATGACCTAAGCGATGGCCCTGTCATCTAGTAGAGTATAGATGACAACCACGAACTATTCTAGACAGTCTAGTGGAACACTAGTAGGCTCGCAACCTGTAAGTGTAGTGAACGACGTGTTCACCCGGTGTACTCTAAAAACCCATTGACAGGTATTGCGAGTGGACTCTCAAAAACGATATTGTCAATAAACGAGATAAACCCTGGCAACTATGTAGACTTAGTGCGGATTCCTTAGGATACTCCTTAGGAATGAATGAACGAGGAATAGTTGAATCTTAGGGTAGATCCTTAAGAGTAAAGAAGATAATGGGGATGGGTAATTGGGTTGATTGTTTAATGTTTAACATAATAATTATATTATTGTGGGTTGAAAATCCTATGTACTCACCAGGTTTCCCTTCCTGACCCACTCAAGCTTATTTGTATCACAGGTTTCGATACGAAGTTACTTTACACCAAGGGATTTAAAAGATATGTAGATCACTAGTGTAAATGAATGTAAGTTCCATTTATTCTTATGTTTTTGTATTGACGATGACATCCCAAATGTTTTAAAATGGATAAAAATACATTTCTTTGGAAATGCTTTGATAACGAATTTAACATGTTTTTCTAGGAACAAATTCCGCAACATTTTTATTAAAAGAGGTACTCTGATTTTTATAAAGTATAAACAAAATCGGTCTTTTCTGGCCGTGAAAATGGGGATGTCACATAAATTGACACACAACAAAATTAGACGCTGTCACCTAGATTATCAAAAGCCAGCAAGTGTATATTTAAAAATCATAAACATTAGCCATCGTAATCAACACCATCTCTCTCTTTTATTTTGAGAACTAGTTCACGTCCTCATCTTCCCCCTTCATCACAACTGATTACCACTCACCGATCCCTGTCTTTCATTGTTGATCGAAGATATCTCAACTACCGATGATTTCAGCTCAGAGTTGTCAAAATCCTCTCCCTTCATCAATAGATCTCATTCCTCTCTGAAACCCCCCACATTCTATACTCACGACAACAACATCGAAATCTCTATTCATATTACCCTTCGTCTACCCCAACGCACAAGTAAAGCACAAGATTGCATTCTTAATATTCATTTACCCATCCTAGATGCTCGATTTCACTGCTATTTACTTCTTTTATTTGAAACCCTAGATTTCATCAGTTTTACACTGATTCCAAGACCATGATTGAGATTGATGGAGAATCCACCAAGACCGAAGAACACATTAGCTATATGCGTAAGTCTATTTGACATATTATTTGAGAAATCCATTTGATCCGACAGAGAAGTAAGAACACAGAGAGATCGGAGGCCTGGTGGTCAGTAACGGCGGAGGTGAATAGCTTTGAACGAAGGCTAGATCCTAAGGATGTTGGTGATATTCATTGACTGTATGTTGTTCCTAGACCATCAATTAGTGGAAAATTAAATATGTCAATTCGCTAGTCGTCAGCACTGCTCCTTCCTTCGCCAGACATGTTGTCCCATCATAGTGTTCGTTGTGCCTTCATTGGAAATTCAGTCTTCTTTATCGGAGTTTCCTTCTCCATCACCAAGTTTGTTTTGTTTTCCCTTAAATCTATTTTTTTTTGAATTCTGATGAATTAAATTCTAGATAGCTTCGCTATTTCTTGAAATTGATTTTGTAAAGCTGAATGTTGCTTTTGATTTTTGTTAATCTGATGTTTGTGGAGTCTGTTATACATGTTGCTCCTAGATAGCTTCGTTATTTTCTGAAATAGATTTTGTGAAGATGGTTGTTGCTTCTTATTTTTGTTAATCTAATATTTGTGGAGTCTGATATACATGTTGAATCCTTATAAGATCTAAAATATTATTTGTATTATAGTGTTATTCTATTCATCTCTTGCAATATCTAGGTGTGATCCATTTTTTCAAAAAGTTTCAATTATTTTATGAATTTTAGTTTGATTGATGCTCTTTTTGAGGTTTTCCTACAAATTGGATTTTATATTATTAGTGCTTTACACTCAAACCATCGATTACTCACAATTCATTCATCTTTATCATAGACTCATAGTTGATTTTTTTCGAATAACTGTATCAGAGGCGTGTGAACTGAAAAACTCTCTACACTTCATATGAATGAATCTAGTATCATAATATGAAATGTTCATATATGAACATGCCTTCATATATGAACATACGTTCATATATGAACATATTTTTATATATAAACATATGTATGAAGTTTTGTTATCAGGTTTGGTTGTGCAAAGATGAACTATGTCAAATTTGCACATGAAAAAAAATCCTATGATTTCTTCATTTTTCTAAGTGTTGTATTATAGGTATGTGAAGTGGAAATCTGTCCACACTTCAATGTTGGTAAAGGGTATGTTCTAACCACCAACGGAACAGTTGAAGGATATGGAAAAAATATAACTTAGGATTGTCTTTTATGTTCAGATTTGTAAACATAAATGTAAGTTTTGTTGGATTAGGTGTCTAAGCCCATAACTATAATTGGTATGTACTTGACCCGAAAGTAGCATGATCCATTTGGGTTGCAATTCACTGGAACAATTTGATAGGATGGATATTTGAGAAAGAGGTTATTTGTGATTTATTAATATATTATAAGTATAATATATTAATTGAGAAATCACATTATTTAATTAGTATTGATCAAAAATTAATTTTCAATTAATTTAGTGATCAAAAGAGAGTGATTAAATTTACAGGGACTGATTAGGTAAATCAGTAATACGTATAGTTTGGACCAATGATCCATGTTGATTAGGGTTGGACTAAACCCATATGAGAGTCCATGAAGGTTTAGCCCAAAAGGCCTATGAAATGTGAAGAGTCATGGTGAATTAGGGTTTACATGGATGAAACCCTATGCTATAAAAGTAACTCCTAACTCCCTAAAATTGGCCCATATAGCTTCTAATGAAGAATACTAGCCGATTTGTGCTTCCTAGCCTCTCTCTCTCTCTCTCTCTCTCTCTCTCTCTCACAAGCCTCCTTTTGTTCTTGGTGTGTTGTGAAACATTTGAGCCATCACACTTGGGGAGCTAAGCTCTTAAAGGCCAAATACAAACAAGCTACAACAAGAGGTAATCTTTTAACTAGTTTTTATGATTCATATATCAAGTTGTATGCTAGTTTAGGCTTCATGCTTTGGAAAAACAATATTGCATCTATAATTAGAGAAAACTTAGATCATAAGAATTAGAGTTGTATGTGCACCATAAGGATGTTAGAGTACATAAAACCCATCAAGTTTACCCATGAACTTTTCTCAAACATCAACACATGTTCATATACGAACATATGTTCATGGCTTTGTCTTATTTGTTTGGTTTGTCCTCTATTTTTGACTCTATAAACTTGAATTTAAGTTCATATTGAGCATTAAGGTCATGTTTTAATGACCGTGTTTTAAACAAAATGATTCATTTTCTAATTTAATTCAGTGATTCTTCCTTTTATCCTTTACAAAAATGCAGAATGATGCACCATGTGATTGGATCGATAAGACTTTTGATAAAAGAATTGATAGAAAAAAGGGAATTCAAGTGGATTATATTGAGAAAATTGGTTGAGTTTATGCTGATTGAGTCAATGAACATTATTCATTTTGGAACATATGTTCATGTATAAACATAAATTGATATGTAATTGTTTAAGCATTTATGACCAATGTAGAACAATGGATTTTACGTGTGTTCATTTATGTAACATATTAGAACATTTTCTATCTTCTTCATATTCTCTCATTTTCATTCTATAAAAAGTTTTTTTTGAACATATGTTCATTTGTTAATATCGGCACATTTAGTTATATATTTCGTGCATATTTATAATACTTTAGCTACTATTATGCTTATTTTGGGAGAAAAGGTACTTATTATGGTTGAAATATGTTTTGTAGTAGAAAAGACATGCTCGAGATGAATAGGAAGTAAACAACGAGCTGGAAGCAGGAAAATGCAGGCTAAATAAATAAATAAAAAAAGACAAAGAAGGCTTAAAGACAGAAGACCACGACGTGGTGATCATCCACCACGACATGACGAATGGAAGATTCACGATCATTAATGTAATTTATTATCAATTTGGTCCTTTTCTAGTACACGGGGATTACTCTATGAGTACGCTTAGAATACTAGCCAAATGTTGATCGCGGATTCCATCCACATACGCGGGACGTACATGGAGTACGCATGGCATACGCAAGGCTGGGAGAAACCCTAATTTTTAGCGTTTGTGCCCTATTTAAAGGATTTGAACTCATATTTTGGACATTTTAGACCAACCTCCATCCTCCTTGTCCCATAAATCGAAACCCTAGAGTGATTTGGTGAGTTTTGAGCTTGAAAGAGTGTTTGTTGGTGGTTTGTGAAGGAGTAGAAGAAGAGGAACACTTGAAGGAGTGGATTAGGCTTGTAGATCCAGGGTTAGCTTCTAATTAAGCTATTTGAGGTAAAAAAAACTCACACCTTGATGATCATATATGTTAGATCTATTTTATGGGGTATTTTGTTCACTTGTGAGTCTTTTGTGTTAAATGTGATCTTTTGATCTACTCCAGAAGCAATGGATGTTAGATCTTAGCTCCATTCAGTCCCAATGCTCATAAAAATGTAAAATTTATGGATAATTTTGATGCATGCATGTATTAAGACCTTTTTTAGCACTTTTTGAGCTTTTGAGTCCCATTAAGCCATGCATGTATGTAAAGTTGCCAAATTTACATCATAAGTCACCTTGAGGGACCAGATCTGAGAGTTTGGAGAAAGGGCTTAACTGTTTAAGTGCTTAATGAAGAAGACATGTGGACAGGGGACTACGTTGGTCATATGAGTTGAGTACGCCCCCCGTACTCAACAGGGGGCGTTTTAGGCTTGGCCATTTTCGGTATTGGGCCATAATTTGGGCTTTCATAGTTAGGCCTTGTTGGTCCATCAGACTTCTATTATGGGTTTGAGTCTAGTATGTTGGGCTTCCATTGATTTAGACCCATGATGGGTTTGGGCCCAATTTGGAAGATTGGGCCATAAGTGGGCTTTGGGTTGCAATTTACGATTTGGGCCTTTTGAGTAATTGGGTTGGGCCTTCGCTTTGGGCCAAGTTAGATAAAGGGTAAAATGGTCAGTTACCCTGGTTATGGGCTAAGTAGTTTAGACTCTGGTTATGGGTCGAGATCCAATTAATAATTGGATGTTATTTTGATGGTGATTGCGCGAGAATTTTCCAAACCAGCAGACAGAGATTCTTTTGAGTGATTCAACGACTAGAGGTGAGTTTTCTCACTGTGTTTCGCGGGTAGAAGGCAACAATGTCGGTCAATGTTTTATTATGTTAGGGTGCTAGAAGTATGCGTGACTCTTGCATGTGTTATGTGCTTGTATGTTTACCGGGCAAGGCCGGATGTCGGGTGTGGCCTGATGACTATTATGTATGCTATTATCACATGGGTTGTATGATTATATGCTTATATGTTTATATGTATATCGGGTCGGGCCCAATGACTAACAGATCTATATACCGAGCGGGGCTCAATACCGGGCGAGGCTCGATGCGGCGGGGTCCATCATGTGTTTATTACGTATGTATGTGGTATTTTGGGGAACTCATTAAGCTTTGTGCTTACGGTTTTCCATTCGTGATTCAGGTAATTCTGGTTTTGAAAGGAAGAGCCCAGGATGATTCCAGTGCACACACCACCTCGTTCTGCATTTTATGATTACTCTAATGATTTATGATGCATTTATACAATCTGTTCCACCATGGTTTTATGTTGATGTTTTGGGATAATTGTTTTATTAATTTAAAAACGAAACTTTTTGGTCATAATTTCGGGACGTTACAAGTTGGTATAAGAGCCTTAGTTTGAGGGATTCAGATGTACTCTCGGGTATGTCTGAACTCAAACTGAGGGTTTGGTAAAAAAATTTCAAAAAGAAATGTTTTATAAAAAGAGTTTCTAATAAAAGAAAAGGGTATGGTGCATGCAATCGACCGAGGTTAAGTAAGTTTTCCCAAAATACTCATACATGATTTATGATATGCTTTGATTTAAGAATCTGTGAATCGCATGATAGTTAGGGAAACGGATCTGCTCCAGATTTACATGATAAATGCTAGGAGAGATGCCTTTTTATGCCTACTATATGAGCTTGTAGACTTTCATACTAGTATTGATCAGTCAGTGATAGGGTGGCTTAATTAGCTTATGCTTGATTCCAATTACTCGATGCCCGAATGTTGCTTGCTTTGTGCTTTTTAGGAGTTCTCACTAACATTAGCTAACTAGTAAGCGAATATGCTAAGTTACATATTTCGGAAACTAAATAATTTTAGAAGGTTAGGTTTTAACACTATTGCGCAGCTCTTGTATGATTCCAACCGTTGTAGTGTGATGTGCACAAAAGTACCCACTAATTTTAATATTTATAACCTAACAAACTTAGACTATCTATGCACTTATAGGCAGTGTACCTAGTCAGATTACAGTATAGCTTAGGTAAGTCGGGTGTCGATCACAGGGAACGGTGGATTAATTTAATATATTTGATTATAGGTTACAGGTTACACGAAAATAATAAAATGGTTTAATAAATCAATTAACAACTCTCGATAAACTAACAGGAAAGCACATCTCTTCAGGTACTTGGGTTTAGATAAATTACACCTTAAAACATAGACAATTGCATACACAAATTCATTTATTCAATGTTCACCGATTCCTAAAATGATTAGATTCGCGTTCACTATAACTAATCCTTTAGCAAACAAGTCAATTCAAACAGTGATCAGTTGATTAAACTAACATGCTTCCTAGTGTTCAGTTCGTATCAAGCAAGACTTGTAAATATAGTTAATCAATGCAGACATTTAATCAACCTCTTGTTGATGGTCATCAAACAAGGCTCACACATTAACTTACTTATTCTCAAGTTAATTCTAGTTTCACATTCGTTATTTCTAGTCTTATAATCTCGATGGTCATCAAAAATCATAAGAGACAAGCAAATCAAGCAGATGTTCAAGCAACTCAATTCACTTAACAATTAACAGAAAATAATCATCATTAACACATAAGGATCTTTTAACAAGCTTGGCAAGATAAATTAAACACAAATAAACTATTTAATTTAGCAATTAGTCTAATAATCAAAGCTTCATTCAATCATAAACACAAAGTAAAAGGTTTTTACACCTAAATCAGAAACTAAATACAGAAAAATACCACAATAGAATGCTAAACATGGTCACGTCAGCAAACCATATGATAATCAACATGTATCCGCTCTCCAATCCTTCCGATCTCCGCTCCCGTTAGCTTAACGGCCTTCCGGCCGCCTTCTAGACCCTCAAAACGGCTTAACAGAAGTTAATTGTCGACTAAATTAGGTTAGAAGTCGAATCCCCCCTCCTAGTTAGCTAAAAATCGATATTTATAATCTTTGTGGCCGACCTAAGTACGCTGGGCGTACTTAGAATTACGCAACGCGTACTCAAGATAATCACGCGATCAAGTATATCTGTTGCAAGCAGGTACGCGGGGCGTAACCTTAAGGTACGCGGGGCGTAACCGCTACCTCAGCACCATTTTGTTTCTTTTAGCTTCTAAACCCGGTTTCCGCTTCAGTCTTTTCTTTTATGCTTTATTGGCAACGAATAGCTGCAAAACATAATTCAAAGCATTATGAGTACTTTTTAGTTCTAAAATAGAATAAATAAGGCCAAAATATTAAGATAAAGTGCATAAAAATATATATAAAAATACACATATCATAGTGTGAGACCTTTCATTCGAAGAATTATCTGATGTCTGTGATATGTAATTGTATTAATAAGCTAGTTAGAGAGTGATGGTAGTAGTTCCTTCTGCAGCCGATGACGGAGAGTGGGATGGTGTTTTCCCTAGGGAAAACCTAGGAAGAGATTTCGTGTTGGGAGCCTTGTTTTATGGAGGGTTGTATATGTGGACAGGGAGTGACTTCGAGGATTCAAAGCGACCGTTAAGGAAAGTACGGATAAATATGGAAGGTAGTATGGGCCCATACTACTCGAAGCAGAGGATCCGTTCTTGAGTCAAGGAGAACTACGATAACTAGAGATCATGTAGAGTATGAGACTCCTCTATATATATATATATATATATATATATATATATATATATATATATATATATATATATATATATATATATATATATATATAGTATTTTGATGGTTTTGTTGGGTTATGAGCATAACATCATTCTTATGGTGTTCATGCAACCCTAATTGCTTTGATCTAGGTTTTTCTACTATGAACACAACACCATTGAATACCAAAGCAATGATCCTATAAACTAGCATATAATAATCAAATTGACATATAAAATAGGGTTTAGATCTTACATTTCTTGTTATGTAGTAATAACAAGTCCTCCTTGAATATCCTTGACCTTTGAAAGCTTAGTGCCTCAAATGTTGCACCTCTAATGGAGTCACAAACACTCTATGCAAAGGATGAAGTAGGAGAGAGGAGAATTTCGACCACTTTAGGGTTTCTTAAGCCTTGGACGAAATTTCACTTGTAATGGGGTCTATTTATAGTTGTGTGGCAGCTAGGGTTTCATATAGAAACCCTAAATCTCTGCTTAGGCCTTAAGCAATCCACTAAGCCCACCTAGAAAGCCCTTGGACGAAATCTTCTTGGACTCTCCATAGATTTCGTCCAATCCCTCTCTATTAGAAATCCATGGACCAACTAGCAACTATCAGATAATTACATTATTAATCCCTTTTATTTAATCAGTCTCTTCTGATCACCAAATTAATTTCTGATTAATACTAATTAAATAATATGATTTCCAAATAATATATTAAACCTGTAATATATTAATAAAGCCATTTTCGAGTACCAATTTATTATTCATATAATAAATTCTACTCTCTCCTCTTGTCAGCCTATCAAGTTGCATGAGTGAAGGCAACCCAAAAGGACCATGCTCATAATCAGGTCAAGTACATACTAAAATAATTATGGGCTTAGACACCAAATCCAACAGTCTCCCACTTGGATAAGTCTAATACCTATTTTGCAAGTACGACTTCAAAACCTAATCAGCAATCGTAGCTTTCAAAAGCCGTTGTCAACTCTATTCTTATCAGTAATGCGTCCTTTAGATAAGGGATCATATATTTCTACATTCTAGATACCGTATGAACCGAGACATTGATTTTAATCATACTCTCTGTTCATGTGTTGTTTTCAGATTTCCGATATATGACGACTGGCAACAGACTAGAATTGAACACATCAACTTAGTCACGGCTTGGCCAAGCGCTTAGGGTGTCATCACTAAATCATCGAAGGGCCCACAAATATCGCTTTTATCCCTCTTAGGGTAAAAGGAACAGATAAACTTTGACTCAAATGCTCGTTTGTACTTACTCATCAAATCACACACAACAATATTTTTATAACACTAAGTTACTGGTGTGTTTACATATTATCAATGTGCAACCGACTTGTAAATTACAACTCACATGTCTCAGTTTCAAGAATATAAGATATTATCGTCTCACTAATCATGCGTGATAAAATCAATGAAGTGATTCAAGTGAGCATGGGTTTAATCCAATACTCAAATCTTATTTTAGGAGTACTCATGAACAATGCAGCAGACTTTTGCTATGTCTAAAACGCTTCAAACAATCTACAATCGGATTCATGACAGTCTAGCTTCAATACCTGCTTCCAAATTATTTATCGATTGTGGATGGTTTGAATAATCTTATTATTCGGGAAGTCAAAACATGCAA
This sequence comes from Lactuca sativa, assembly GCF_002870075.4. Lineage (NCBI taxonomy): Eukaryota > Viridiplantae > Streptophyta > Magnoliopsida > Asterales > Asteraceae > Lactuca > Lactuca sativa. The sequence continues at coordinate 305,027,732 of NC_056627.2, read as the reverse complement.
AGTGAAACACAAGAATAACTGAATCCAATATGGCCCCAAACTTTTGAGTATAAATAAAACACTTTTATTTAATCACCGTATTCATTACTCATTATTCATTGTATAATGTTTCAGATAATCAACTTATTACTTGAATTATAACAACAGTTGTCCCATGCTCCAAGCATGCACACTCTGTTTTCCTATGGTCCATACTTTGTGAAATAGATCAATTGAACACATTGCCAATGATACTCATTTCACAACTCCTAATATGTAACAACTCAAATTTTTCAAACAAATTTTTCATTTTTAAACATAATATTTTCCATTAAAACAAGGCATAAATAGTTTAATTATTCGGTCAATACAATTATTCAAACTCCCAAGATCCTAAAACAATCTTCGGTGTGTATCGATCATGCCGGCGCCTTCCCACGGTCCTCGCTAGTACCTGAAATACATACATACACAACATCTGTAAGCATAAATGCTTAGTGAGTTCCCCAATATACACTTACACACATACGCCTTTCCAGGCCCTAACCTTCTGGTCCTCAATACAACGCCTTCCGGCCCATTACATAATCGCCTTCCGGCCCATAACATATTGCCTTCCGGCCCACATATCATACATAGCACATATAACACTTAACTCACCACATATAGCATACATATCCATATAACACTTAACTTACCATATATAGCATACATATCACATAACATATTCGACCTTCCGGTCACACAGTCAAACCCTTCCGGGTACAGTATAGTGAGAAGACTCACCTCGTAAGTGCCGAAAGCTAGCAACTCCTGAAATCACTCGCGCACAACCAACGAGCTACAACCCTCCTATAACATTATATAACTCATTAACACTCATATCAGCTAAGTGTGACTATCCCTAAGAAGTCAGACTTAGGTCAACTCTGGTCAACGGTCAACTCGACTGGACTCGGCGAGTACCATGGCGACTCGGCGAGTCTAGTCGTCCACACAGATTCCTGAATATTCCCTTTCTACTCGTCGAGTATCCCTCTCGACTCGACGGGGTCCTCGTGGAAGAATCGCGGGGCTACCCCGACTCCACTCGCCGAGTCTGATGAACAACTCGGCGAGTCCCAGCACATCTTCAAGCTACTCGCCGAGTCTGAAGAACAACTCGGCGAGTCCATGCCATGCAGACGAGTAACTGCTTCCTGAGATAGGTCTCGTCCCGAAGTACACATGCATGGGACCTTCTGGACCTCTAAAGGTCCTAATACAAGACTATAATCGTGGGGTAACAAGGCATTTCTTCATCAAATCACTAAATGGGTTCTATAAACCCTAATTTCATAAATACATCAAAATAACAGATTTGGTCCGAGTTAATACCTGGAAACGCACTCTCTGTGTCCCCCAAATCTCAGAACTCAATCCTCCTTGATATTCCTTTAGCCGAATCCCTCTCTTCTTGCCTAACCAATTCTTCCAAGTTCCAAAGCTTTCTCCCTTGCCCTAGGCGTCCACAGCGATTAGGGTTTCTCTCAATTGACCAAAAGACTGAAAATGACGGCCTAAGAGGCGTTAAATACGATCCAAACTGAACGGTTAGGGTTTCTGCTGAACAGCGTCGACTCGCCGAGTCCATATCTGGACTCGTCGAGTCCCGTCGCGGACCCGCGACCAAGTCCGCGATCCTACTCGGCGAGTCTAGGCCCCAACTCGCCGAGTCCCCTCTTAAATCACCCCAAAAACATAATTTTTAATAATACCTGAGATTCCGGACTGTTACAATTCTCCCCCACTTGGATTAGACTTCGCCCTCGAAGTCTCACTCTGCAAATAGTTCCGGGTGCTGCTCCCGCATTTCGCGCTCCGGTTCCCAAGTCATCTCTGATCCCTTACGGTGTTGCCATTGAACCAACACCAGAGGTACTTCCTTGTTCCTCAGAACCTTGATCTTCCGATCCCTGATAGCCACTGGTCTCTCCGCGTAATTCAGGCTCGCATCCACCTGAATATCCTCCAATGGAACCACTGCCGACTCATCGGCTATGCACTTCCTCAACTGCGACACATGAAAAGTGTCATGGATTTGACCCAACTCCGCTGGTAACTCCAACCGGTAGGCTACCCGACCTATCCTTGCGATCACACGAAATGGCCCAATATACCGGGGCCCCAACTTGCCTCTCTTCCTGAACCGAATCACTCCTTTCCAAGGAGAGACCTTCAGGAGAACGAAGTCGCCGACCTGAAATTCAAGATCGGATCGGCGCCTGTCTGCATAACTCTTCTGTCGGCTCTGGGCAGTCAATAACCGTTGTCTCACTCGCTGAATCTGCTCTGTCGTCTGGAGCACAATCTCCGTGCTGCCCATCACTCTCTGTCCCACCTCTCCCCAGCAAATGGGAGTCCGACACCTCCTACCATACAATAGCTCGAAAGGCGGCATACCAATGCTCGAATGATAGCTGTTGTTGTAGGAAAACTCCGCCAATGGTAAATACGCATCCCAACTACCCCCGAAGTCTAACACACACGCTCGGAGCATGTCCTCCAATGTCTGAATTGTCCGCTCGCTCTGACCGTCTGTCTGGGGATGGTATGCGGTACTAAAATGCAATTTAGTACCCAGCTCCTCATGGAATTTCTTCCAGAATCTAGAAGTAAAGCGCACATCACGGTCTGACACAATCGAGATCGGCACCCCGTGCCGAGACACCACCTCTCTAACGTATATCTCCGCCAATTTCTCTGCCGAAGAACTCTCACTGATGGCGAGGAAGTGTGCACTCTTTGTCAACCTATCCACGATCACCCAAATTGTGTCAACTCCCCTAGCAGTCCTCGGCAATTTGGTGATAAAATCCATAGTAATCTGATCCCACTTCCACTCGGGGATCTCCAATGGCTGTAACTTGCCATGCGGTCTCTGGTGCTCAGCCTTAACCCTACGGCAGGTCAAGCACCTCTCAACGAACCATGCCACGTCCCTCTTCATACAGGGCCACCAATATTCCTTCCTTAGATCCAAATACATCTTTGTAGCACCGGGATGGATCGAGAATTTCGATTTATGAGCCTCTTCCATCAACGTAATACGCGTACCGCCCACAAACGGCACCCAAATCCGGCCCTGAAACGTCATAAGGCCTCGACTATCCTTGACAAACTCTGAGATTAACCCCACAACCCGCTCTTTCTTCTGCATTTCTGGTCGCACAGCCTCAACCTGTGCCCTACGAATATCGTCCAATACAGAAGTCATCACGGTCAGTCTCAAGCACACATCTCGCAATGGAGTGCTCTCCGCCCTGCGGCTCAATGCATCGGCTACCACATTAGCCTTGCCTGGGTGGTACAGGATCTCACAGTCGTAATCCTTGACCACATCCAACCACCTCCTCTGACGCATATTTAGGTTGGGTTGATCCATCAAATACTTCAAACTCTTATGGTCCGTGTATATCGTACATCGAACCCCATACAAGTAGTGACGCCAAATCTTGAGAGCGAACACTACTGCTCCCAGCTCTAAATCATGCGTGGGATATCTCGCCTCGTGAGGCTTCAGCTGCCTCGATGCATAAGCTATCACATGACCCCTCTGCATCAACACTGCACCCAATCCCGAAATCGATGCGTCGCAATATACCACGAAATCTTCCATCCCTTCTGGGAGAGCTAATACCGGGGCTTCGCACAATCTCTGGCGAAATGTCTCAAAGGAGGTCTGCTGCTCGGGCCCCCATGAGAACGTAACACCCTTCCGGGTCAATCTGGTGAGTGGCACTGCGATCTTGGAGAAATCCTTGATGAATCTCCGATAATACCCTGCCAACCCAAGGAAACTTCTGATCTCAGAGGGTGACTTCGGCACCTCCCAACTCATCACCGCCTCAACCTTGGCCGGATCGACCAATATCCCTTTCTGATTAACCACATGTCCTAGAAACTGGACCTCCCGCAACCAGAAGTCACATTTGGAGAACTTTGCATAAAGCTTCTCCGACCTCAATACCTCAAGGACCTCCCTCAAATGCTCCTCATGCTGCTCTCTCGATCTCGAATACACCAGAATGTCGTCGATAAATACGATCACTGACCGATCCAACATCGGCCTGCATACCCTGTTCACGAGATCCATGAACACAGCCGGGGCATTGGTGAGTCCAAAAGGCATCACCATAAACTCATAATGCCCATATCGCGTCCTAAACGCTGTCTTCTGGACATCTTCATCCCGTACTCTCACCTGATGGTAACCCGACCTCAGATCGATCTTGGAAAACCAAGATGCTCCCTGCAACTGATCAAATAAATCATCGATCCTCGGCAACGGGTAACGGTTCTTGACCGTTAGCTTGTTCAACTCCCGGTAATCAATGCACATCCGGTGTGAACCATCCTTCTTCTTGACGAACAAAATAGGTGCTCCCCATGGTGAACTGCTCGGCCGAATGAATCCCTTCCCCAGCAACTCCTGGAGTTGCGAAGACAACTCTTGCATCTCTGGAGGTGCAAGACGATAGGGCACTTTAGCAATAGGCGCTGCCCCCGGCACCAGATCGATACTGAACTCTACTTGCCTCACAGGCGGTACTCCCGGCAACTCCTCGGGAAAGACATCTGAAAATTCGCGCACCACCGGAACTTCCTCAACTGACTTCGGTTTCTCGGAAACCTCCCGCGTATCCATCACATACGCCACAAAACCTTTACAGCCCTGCCGTAGACACTGCCTCGCCCTAGCGGCCGAACAAAAAGCTGATCCCGAACGGGTACCCTCGCCGTACACCGAAAGAACTCCCCCTCTAGGGTCTCGTATAGTCACCAACTGACGCTCACAGTCGATGACAGCGCCGAACCGGCTCAGCCAGTCCATGCCCACGATGACACAGACATCCCCCATCGCGATAGGAATCAGATCAATTGGAAATCCAATCCCGAAAATCTCTAGTACACATCCCCGAAGAACCTCCGTAGCACAAATCACCTTCTCGTCAGCTATAGAAACTTTCAAAGGTCGACTCAACGACTCACGACTAACGCCAATATGCTGACTAAAGGCCAAGGACACAAAGGACCTACTCGCACCCGAGTCAAATAACACTAAGGCAGGCACAGAGTTCACAAGGAAAGTACCTACGCGCATAATAACATAAGCATAACATATCGACATTAAAATAAATACATGAATTACAACATACCTGCCACAACATCGGGCGCAGCGCGGACCTCCTCCGCAGTCAGCTGAAAGGCTCTCCCACGAGCCCTCGGGGCCTCGACCTTCACCGGTCGAGTCTCAGTAGTCCTGGCAACAGGTGCAGATCCCTGACGAAGCTGAGGGCACTCGGCCTTCCGATGGCCGGTCTGGTTGCAATGAAAGCAAACCATAAATCCCTTGGGACACTCCCTAGCAATGTGTCCCTCCTTGCCACACTTGTAGCAAGCACCGGCTCGACACGCCCCATCATGACCCTTACCGCACTTTACGCAAGTGCGGTTCTTCGAACCTCCCGTCCTCGAATCGGCGGACTTGATCCGCTTAGCTGCTGGCTGAGATTGAGCCGGTCGCCGGTCTGCCTGCTGAGACTCGGCCTCCTCCCTGGCCTGAGTCTCTAACTCGATCTCACGCTTCCTGGCATTCGCCTGAAGCTCAGTAAAAGTATGGTAAGTGGAGTTTGACACAAACTCCCGGATCTCCCTCCTCAGAACACCTAAGTACCGGCTCATCCGAGCCTGCTCTGTGGCCACTAGCTCGGGGCAAAACATCGCCCTCTCGTGGAACTTCCGCGTGATCGCCGCCACCGAATCAGTACCCTGCTTGAGGGTTAAGAACTCCTGAACCAATCGTTCCCGCTCCACCGGGGGAACGTACTCATCCCTGAACATGGTAGTGAACCCCTCCCATGTCACTGCTGCAGTCTCTGCTAAAGTGAAGTTCGCCGTCACGAACTTCCACCAGTCCTTAGCTCCCAGACGGAGCTGGTTCAAAGCGAACCGTACCCTCAGGTGCTCCGGGCATGAACAAGTGTAGAAGTGCGATCCACCTCATCGCAGCAATCGGATCCTGCGTCCCATCGAACTCTGGTGGCTTCGTGTTGCTGAACTCTCGGAACAGCAATGAATCACCCCCCTGTGGCCTAGCAGCGGCCACAGCTGCGGTAGCTGCAGCGGTTGCAGCCTCAGTCAATGCGGCGTACCGCTCGTCGAACGTCTCCATAAGGGTGGTCTTGATAGACCCAAACATCTCCGGGATCTCAGCCCGGATCGCCGCCGCCACCTCCTCCTGAATCATCTGACGAATAGCCTCGTCACTCACACCGCTCGTACTCGCCCCGTGCCGCGGTCTAACCATGATATCTCTGAAATACAACATAAAACTATCAGAGATCCTACCGAGTATAATCGTACTCGACACGCAACCCTACTCAGTCCCAGATATCCAGGGATTCTTACTTGAGCCTCCCACTGACCCGGTGTCCTCGGTAGTACGGGCCCAATACTACCGACCACACCGCATCAATGTACATCCCAAGTCCTCCTCCCCAAACTCCAGATAGTGAGTACTCTACTTCTGATATGCTCTATCTACCCGCATACTAGCAAAGCATCACATATAGGCAACCTCCCTAGACTAAGGCATCACAAATCAGGCCACTCTAGTCCTATCATGAATACCTAGTCTTCTAGCATGCATAACAGTCCATATCATATAATATTGTAAGGTATTTTGGGGATCTTTTACCGTTCGGGCGCTGACTGATCGTACACACTGCTTCTTTCTTGCTTACCACAAAACCATTTACAAAAGTTTATGCCTTTATTTGAAAAGTTTCCTCAAATCCTCGGTTTGAGTTCAGTTACCCCCGAAGGTGCACCCGAATCCCTCAAACCTAGGCTCTGATACCAATTGTAACAACTCAAATTTTTCAAACAAATTTTTCATTTTTAAACATAATATTTTCCATTAAAACAAGGCATAAATAGTTTAATTATTCGGTCAATACAATTATTCAAACTCCCAAGATCCTAAAACAATCTTCGGTGTGTATCGATCATGCCGGCGCCTTCCCACGGTCCTCGCTAGTACCTGAAATACATACATACACAACATCTGTAAGCATAAATGCTTAGTGAGTTCCCCAATATACACTTACACACATACGCCTTTCCAGGCCCTGACCTTCTGGTCCTCAATACAACGCCTTCCGGCCCATTACATAATCGCCTTCCGGCCCATAACATATTGCCTTCCGGCCCACATATCATACATAGCACATATAACACTTAACTCACCACATATAGCATACATATCCATATAACACTTAACTTACCATATATAGCATACATATCACATAACATATTCGACCTTCCGGTCACACAGTCAAACCCTTCCGGGTACAGTATAGTGAGAAGACTCACCTCGTAAGTGCCGAAAGCTAGCAACTCCTGAAATCACTCGCGCACAACCAACGAGCTACAACCCTCCTATAACATTATATAACTCATTAACACTCATATCAGCTAAGTGTGACTATCCCTAAGAAGTCAGACTTAGGTCAACTCTGGTCAACGGTCAACTCGACTGGACTCGGCGAGTACCATGGCGACTCGGCGAGTCTAGTCGTCCACACAGATTCCTGAATATTCCCTTTCTACTCGTCGAGTATCCCTCTCGACTCGACGAGGTCCTCGTGGAAGAATCGCGGGGCTACCCCGACTCCACTCGCCGAGTCTGATGAACAACTCGGCGAGTCCCAGCACATCTTCAAGCTACTCGCCGAGTCTGAAGAACAACTCGGCGAGTCCATGCCATGCAGACGAGTAACTGCTTCCTGAGATAGGTCTCGTCCCGAAGTACACATGCATGGGACCTTCTGGACCTCTAAAGGTCCTAATACAAGACTATAATCGTGGGGTAACAAGGCATTTCTTCATCAAATCACTAAATGGGTTCTATAAACCCTAATTTCATAAATACATCAAAATAACAGATTTGGTCCGAGTTAATACCTGGAAACGCACTCTCTGTGTCCCCCAAAACACAACTCTTTCTTCGGTGTGTACAATCGAACCGTTGCCATCCCGCGTTACTATAAGAACCTGAAACAACATAACATAACCAACGTAAGCACGAAGCTTAGTGAGTTCCCCAATATACCTTACGCACATACGCCTTTCCAGGCCCTGACCCTCCGGTCCACATAACATTGCCTTCCGGCCCGGACCATTCGGTCCACAATATATATCGCCTTCCGGCCCATAAGATAATTGCCTTCCGGCCCATACACATATATAACACATAATACAAATACTCAACCACATAAAGCACATACACCATATATCATACCTGACCTTTCTGTCACATCATACTTTGCCTTCCGGCCCATATATAAACATGTATATCACACGTAGCAGCTAACTTTCCATTTATAGCATATAAACATAACACATAACATACTTGACCTTCCGGTCACACAATCAAACCCTTCCGGGTGAGGTATAGTGAGAAGACTCACCTCGCAGTCACTGGAAGATAGCAACTCCTGAAATCCCTTACACTTGATCCTCCGAGCTACAAGCTCCCTGTCACATCATATGTCTCTTATTAATACTTCTATCTTCTTCATTAGCTGACCCTAAGAAATCACACCAGTCAACTCTAGTCAACAGTCCAATGTCAGCTCGACTGGACTCGGCGAGTTCCCTGGCGACTCGGCGAGTCTGGTCGTCCTTCAATCCTCTGAGATTCCCCTTCTAGTTGTCGAGTATCCTCTTTGACTCGACGAGTCACTCCTGGAAGAATCGCGGGGCCACCCCGACTCCACTCGCCGAGTCTGAAGAACAACTCGGCGAGTCCCAGTGAATCTTCAAGCTACTCGCCGAGTCTGATCATCCGACTCGGCGAGTCCACGCCATGCAGTCGATCCAACTGCTTCCTGAGATACGTTTTTCCCGAGATACACACTCATGGGACTTCTGGACCTCTAATCATCCTATTACTAGGGTAGAAACCTTTGTATAACAACATAATACTCCATCAAATCTCCAAATGGGTTTCATAAACCCTAAATTCGTGTACACATCAAAATAACAGGAATGATCCGAAACCTTACCTGAAAACATACTCTCTGTGTCCCCAAACCTCAGAACTCGACCCCCTTGCTCTTCCTTTGGCCAAAATCCTTCCTCTTCTTGCACCACAATTCCTTCAAAGTCAATAATGGCCTTCAAGTTTTGCTCCAAATGCCACAGTCGTCTAGGGTTCTCCACAATCGGCCAAAAGACGTGAAATGACGACATACAACCCTTAAATACGACCCAATACGAAACGGCTAGGGTTTCTGCTGAACAGCGTCGACTCGCCGAGTCCATACCTGGACTCGTCGAGTCCAGTCACGAACCCGCAACCGAATCTGCGACCCTACTCGGCGAGTCTGGCTCCAACTCGCCGAGTCTCCCCTTTAAAACACCCCAAAATGCAATTTGACAATACTTGAGATTTTGGGCTGTTACAATTCTCCCCCACTAGAATTAGACTTCGCCCTCGAAGTCTCACTCTGAAAATAGTTCTGGATGCTGCTCCCGCATCACACGTTTCGGCTTCCCTAAACACTTCCGATATCTTCCGAGGTCGCTACTGAACCAATACCAGAGGTACCTCCTTGTTCCTCAGAACCTTGATCTTCCAATCTCCGCCGGCCACTGGCCTCCCGACGTAACACATGCTCGCATCTACCTAATCGTTCTCTAGTAGAACCACTGCTGACTCATCCGCTATACACCTATTCAACTGCGACACATACCAGTGTCATGGATCCGTCCCAGTTCCGCTGACAGCTCCAAACGATAGGCCACCCTTCCTACCTTCGCACCTTCACGAAAAGACCCAACACACCGGGGCCCCCCATTTACCCCTCTTCCTAAATCGAAGCACCCGACAGAAATACGAAGTCGCTGACCTGAATCACATACTCGTAACGGCGTCTGCCTGCATAACTTTCCTGTTAACTCTAAACGATCACTAACTCTCCTTAACCTGCTGAGTCTGCTCTATCGACTGAAGCCCAAACTCTGTACTGTCCATCTCTCTCTGTAACCGAGAACCACCCAAGATGCAACTCTGCTCTTAAACCCCAACAATCACTCGACCAATAAGGGTTAGGAAGCCCTGAACCACCGGATCCCCGATCCAAAGCCCACTTTGTCCATCCCAGACCAACTGAGAGACCCATTCTCACTCCCAGAGTAACTCTCACAAATTCTCCTCTTGCCATCATATACACATGCTGAACTAGCCCCAACACTCGTAGGTTGGAAGACCCGATACACTGATGATATCCTCGAACATCTCCCAAGATGAACCACTACATCCACCCTACACTCTGATCAGATTCACACTGAAAATTTAAAATTTTCTCTCTCCATGCATCCCTTCTGAGCCTCAACAGACATCCCAACCGGATGGGTTCCTACTCCACTGCCGCGAACACGATGCTCAAAACCATACTCGAAATACTCTATCCATAACTCTGCTCTGCAGCTTTCACTTTCGTGAACTTGCACCCCTTTCGGAGTTACATACCCTCCTCTTTTCCTTTTCCACGGAACTCTCTTGAACATAATGCCACTCCAACCGGTGCCACGGTGCTCGCCCCAAGCGACACCACCCTTTTTGCGTAACTGCTATTCACATACTCTGGTTCTCATTGCAGGGGCTCTCAATCCCATGCACTCTCTCCACTCATCAAAATCACTGCCTCCGCTAAACAAGATCAACAACCCAGGGCCAGACCTTCCAATGCAATCACACTGCAACATACGTGATCCGCAAATCTCAAACTAATCCAGCAATACAAACAGAGTCTCCAGTATGACTGGACCGACTCTCATAACACATACTAGCCACTCGAGGCTATATCTCTGTGGGTCCGTACACCCAACTCTGCGAACCCTCAGGTTCTAACTCTGGGAACCTTCTGGTTCCAGCTCTAGAAACATGCACAACATAATCCCGTGGGACTAATGCAGTACAACCATCACGTACCCCAAACGTACCAATACTCTGATCGCAAACTTCCGTTTACTTACTCAAGCTCGATCCCGACCTCCTCTCAGGCCTCCACAATCAAATGCCCTAGGTCTGTATCTCGCCCTGCATATCCAACACTCGCTCTCGTCGGCCTATACTTTGCGCTGACAAACACTGCTGAATCCCGGCAGCTAAGCACCCTCACATACTTATCGATCTCCCGGAGAATTTTCTAATTCTCCCCCACTAAAGCACTGACTAACTGCCACCGATCGTCATTAACGACCTCTCAGAACAATCCTGCACAAAGAGAACATTTACCCACTGACTGCTTCCCACAAGCGTAAGCAACCCTCAGCAAAACACATCTCCTCCCTGATTAACCCACTCACAAGAATCCGATCTTTCAATTATCCACTCCACAACTGCAGATGCTACCCGTCATTCAACCCAGTGCCGCACCTCCACTATCAACCCTCACGAACGATGACCAACGGAATTCCCAAGCAATAACCCATAACCAAACCCACAACCTGCCAAAGGTTGAATATCGCATCGAACACTGCACAAAGTTACCGGCACTAAAACACCAGACTATAACCATACCAAACCATTAGGGAACAACGAATGCCAAAACGAAATGGGGGATCGGAGCGGTCACACTTGTGGGAAGTGTGAGAGAGATGGCACCGGAGCTTGTTGGCCCAATGGTGCATGCCGCGAGTGCGGAAGGGAGGGGCATGGTGCACGGGGTTGTCGGCAGTCAGTGCCAATTCGGGATTCCAGGATTTGTTATCAGTGTCGGCAGGTTGGACGTTTGAGGGTCAACTGTCCACAGCTTTTGCAGGATCGGTGCAGGCTCTAGCACCGGCCACCTTGAGGAGTTCAGGAGGAGGACAGGATGGAGTAGAGCCCAAGGGCTCAGGGTTGTACCATGGCGACTCGGCGAGTCTAGTCGTCCACACAGATTCCTGAATATTCCCTTTCTACTCGTCGAGTATCCCTCTCGACTCGACGGGGTCCTCGTGGAAGAATCGCGGGGCTACCCCGACTCCACTCGCCGAGTCTGATGAACAACTCGGCGAGTCCCAGCACATCTTCAAGCTACTCGCCGAGTCTGAAGAACAACTCGGCGAGTCCATGCCATGCAGACGAGTAACTGCTTCCTGAGATAGGTCTCGTCCCGAAGTACACATGCATGGGACCTTCTGGACCTCTAAAGGTCCTAATACAAGACTATAATCGTGGGGTAACAAGGCATTTCTTCATCAAATCACTAAATGGGTTCTATAAACCCTAATTTCATAAATACATCAAAATAACAGATTTGGTCCGAGTTAATACCTGGAAACGCACTCTCTGTGTCCCCCAAATCTCAAAACTCAATCCTCCTTGATATTCCTTTAGCCGAATCCCTCTCTTCTTGCCTAACCAATTCTTCCAAGTTCCAAAGCTTTCTCCCTTGCCCTAGGCGTCCACAGTGATTAGGGTTTCTCTCAATTGACCAAAAGACTGAAAATGACGGCCTAAGAGGCGTTAAATACGATCCAAACTGAACGGTTAGGGTTTCTGCTGAACAGCGTCGACTCGCCGAGTCCATATCTGGACTCGTCGAGTCCCGTCGCGGACCCGCGACCAAGTCCGCGATCCTACTCGGCGAGTCTAGGCCCCAACTCGCCGAGTCCCCTCTTAAATCACCCCAAAAACATAATTTTTAATAATACCTGAGATTCCGGACTGTTACATAATAATTGTCATAAGTGTAAGAATACCAAATTCTTGCCACTATTAGAATATGTTAGATTCTAACATTTTATGCAACGATCCTTTTGTAATGTCACAATACCAAAGCCACCAATACTTTTCCAATGATATTACAAAGTGCTCTATTGGAGATTGTTACAAGGAAATTCCATAGATATGAAGTGTCGCATTCAAAGTATATTCCTTTGAACATCCGTCTTGCACAAAAGTTTCTAATCTAAACATAGATTCTCGACATCCAACTCCCAATATGGAAACATTTCCATATTTTCCATATGACAACTCATTCTAAATAGAGTCCTATCTATTCATAATAATGTCAATATGGTGCATCCATTACTATACTTCTAACTGCCCACAAGTGACCAATCCTTGGTGAACCTTAGATTGTCCTTGACAGTTGTTTAATTAATTTAGTCAAATCCGGTTCTAGTCCTTTTTCCCTCTTAATGCTCTTGGCATTTGTAAAAATTAGAATGTTATAAAATATTACAGCATATGCAATCGATCCTATACCCGAAGCATATGGGACACGATTCATAATGAAAAATGTGATACTTTACTAGTTTCTTGCTATAATACTGCCATATATAAAATGCCCCTATGTTAAACCGTTTTAAACATAACATTCATATATGTCTTTTGACTAAATTCAATTAAAATTTCTCGATCTAAGCTTTTAGATTTGAAATGGAGTATAATATTCTCTCCCTTAATTATAGCAAAACAACTTTTCAACCCCTACAACTTTGCAAAGTGAAACTTTTGCTTTCTATAATTAATATTGCTAACTTACAACACTTATAACAATAATCATGCTCCCACTAACATGATAATTATATCCATACTAGCATAACATTTATGCTCCCACTAGCTTTGACACGTATTCAGAAAACAGTTGGACTTCTAGAAATCAATACTTATTGACTTCCAAAGTTCATATTTCTAATACGATATGCTTCGATAAGCCTTTATCTAAGCTTCTCAATCTTATACACCTTTCCTTAGATAGCTGACATGTGTGTCTAAACAATTTCAGAACCTACAACAGTAAGTCCCGAATATTTAGACTTATTGCCATTTCTCACAATTCGAACTATGAAGAGGGATTCCATTATCATAATTGAATTTGAGAATGCAAATATCACAATTGTTATCTTCTTAAAATCTCTCTTAGTGAAAGCGTTTCCACACAATCATTTTCATGAAGCGGAGAGAAACCTTATCACTTAGATTTTATGGTGTATGTGCTCTTATCCACGTGAATTGTCATAACCATAATCGTAAGACAAGGTTTAAGACAAATCCAAACTCATATGGACTGAACTTGTTTATTCTTAATTTCTTGCCATCAAGGGTCCCACCATTGCTTCCAAGTTATTTAGCAACTCATCTATACTAGTTAATATACTTTCATTGAAAAAGGTGCTCGCCTTTATGCAGTCTATTGAGAATTCGTAGAACTCATATGCATAAGTAACTTTACTAGAATGGCACAGAAACAAGAATATGTCAACACGATAGGTTACAAACCTCAAGTCGTGTACTATTGTCTAATAGGTTTACTCTTGATTAGTTCTTGAACATTTTCAAGATCATTTAGACTCCCACTGACCTCTTAACATATAATATTCTCATGTCAAGAAACATTTTTTAACAAACAAATATTCAATAGTTAGTGCGGATTCTTATGAAGACAAACACTACACACAATTGGTATTAGTTGGTCTTTGTCTTATCCAAGACATTACAATTTACCAATTTCAAACGTGCAAGAGTAAGAAAAACATTTTTCAACTCCACATTTGATGAGTGTGTAAAAAAACTTCTTAAAATGTATCTCTTAAGTCACAATCTTGGAGTATGACTCTAAGACTTGATTTTGGAACGAAGTATGATTCACCTTTTGATTTAACCATTTCAACAATTTCCTATTCCTCTTCTTAGCCACACTAGTGCACTAAGGTGTCCTTAAAGGATCAATTGTGTTATGGTTTCATAATCAATAAGACGATCATAAAAAATGATACTAAAGTACTCTCCCATCTTTTCGGATTGGAGAAACTTTTATCTTTCTGCCTAATTGATTCTTCTTATTCGTTCTGCCATTCATTGAAACTTTTCAATGATTCAGAATTATACTTAATCTTGTAAGCATAACCACATTTACTAGACTTTTAGTAATCATGATGAGTACTCTTATTTTTATTTGTGGTGGACTTGACCAGCGCACAACATTGCGTACCAGACCTCCTTAGTCTTTTACTTGACTCACATACTTATGTGAACAAGGAATTAATCTTAATTTTCTAAGTACCAAGATTTTCATACATCACATGACTCAAATCATATGATTCCAAGCTTCTGTCCAATTGAAACATGGGCGATGAGAATCTTTCCTTACTTAGAAAATTTCAACACAACCATAAATAACATAACTAAGAATCACATTTACTTAATATTGCTTATAATAGAAACACACAAGCATCAATTTTCACAAATGACATTGCAAGGAGATATAAATAAGACAAAACTTAAAGTTTATTTTATTTATAAAAGGTGTGGAAAACTTGTCCTTACAATGCAAATTCGAATGAAAACTATGCTATTACATATTCCTAAGCAATCTATCATAACTATAAGCAGCAGCTCAAAAATTCGATCATCGAATCATGTGATTGAAATCCATTTCTTCGTGATCAGACTCAGCTCACTTCTTCCTTCAAGCTTCCTTTCTTGTCTTCGATACTACAAAACATCAAAATGTAATCTTATCACATTGATGCGTGCAAATAGCTACACCTAATTCTAAATTTATAACCTAACTACTTAACTAACTAAAATGCACATAGGCAGTGTACCTAGTTAAATTATACAATAGTTTGAGTAAGTCAGGTGTCGATCACAGGGAATAGTTTTAACTAATTAATCTACCTACTATTAAATTAACATAATTTCTAATAAAGGAAGGGGTTTTATCTAATTTTGCAAGTTTAGAAAAACTTAATTCTTTAACACAGATTCAATCAATTAACAAAAAACTTTTGTTAGTTCGAATTCACTTTCCCTCGATGGTTTATAAATTAGTTATAATAAATATTATTGGTTACCAATTAAGATGGTATTAGCAATTCAATTCTAAATTTACTAACATTAATTAATTCAAGTAGATCTATGTATGGTCACACAATAGTTAACACATAATCAATTATTAAATGGAATTGGAGCCATGTAAGATTGACTTGAAAAACACACTTACGATCATAATATGAGTTCTCTAGCACAGATTAATTCAATAGTTCAATTACTTTTCTAAGATTGGTTGCTCTAATAAACTAGTGTTCACTGAATTATTAGGTATTCAAATTCATGCAGATTCATATTCACTAACTACACAAAACAAGAATTTAAAGCAATCAAATATTAAATCAAACATGCTAGGTTTAATCAATCAAACACAAGTCATAACCAACAATTAAATCAAAGCTAAAGTATTAAAACCATGAGTTCCAGCTTCATCTAGCTAACAGAAGCAGCTAGATTTAGTTAGACATCCTAGCAAATAAACAAGCACAAGTAATATTTAAAAGCATGCTAAATGTACCAAACTATAAAGATAATAATGAACTTTTCCTTCTTCCTTGGTGTTGAAAGCTAATTCCAGACCTCTTCTCCCTCTGAATTTCATCTCCAGGAACTCTCCAAGTTAGCCAAATGTCTCCCAAGTCATAATGATCAAGAGAATATATAGTTATCATGAAATTTGTGCTCACGTCGTGAATAAGTATGTCTCACGCCGTGAATACAGTAGATATTCGTGTTCTACAACGATTCCTCCTCAGCGATGCTTATCTTCTAGAATAGTCCCACTCACGTCGTGAGTCTAAAAGCCTCACATCGTAAATGTAGTTGATTACGTGGGTTTCTTTCTCTTTTACTCTCCAAGCCTCCAAAGTTCCATGATTTGTCATTTTTAGTCCCTATTCTTCAAGAATGCATTTATTTGGCTACAAAGTACAATTAAAGCTTATAAGTATCATTATTCAATGCAAATAATCGGAATATTAATAAAAATAAAAGTAAATATTTCCTAAAAAGTAAAACATGTATAAATATGGCAATATAACACATCATGTATTTTGAATCTAAAAACAGAAAACTTAATAGAGTTAGATAGTGGATTTTACCTGAAGGAGAGTCATAAGTCTTGACTCTCCCATCTCTTAGATCTCTCAGGTAGTCAAGGAAGCTTCGTAACCAATGCTCCCTCTTTTGGCAGTAGAAACATATGGATTCTTCTAGAATGGTACACAGGACTATCTCAGACTCATCCTTTCTCTTGTGTAGAGAAAACTTTTCTGGACTTCCAATGTTGTCATTGCCCATAGAAGGTTGGGATATTGATTTACCAGACAAATTTGCTTGACCATTGTGCCAAATCATCGCTGATTCAGCAGCAATAAGCAAATAAGTCAAATCAATGAGGGTCATGTCGTGGTTCATCATACAGTACTCTCTAATGAACTTACTATATGATTTGGGAAGTGACTGAAGAACCAAGTCAACAACCATCTTCGTGTTTGTTTGCTAGTAGGGCTTGAGTGACCTTGAACTTTTCAAGTCTTCGAACACGTGGGTCAGGGAGAATTATTGGAGGAGGTGGAGGAAGTGAATCATGATTTCCATTTCCATAATTCAATCGTGGAACATCATCTTCAAGCGGAAAACTTTTTCCAACGGATTCAGGAAGACCATAGTTGTTAGATTTTGACATCTTCAAAATGGGAGAAATTCAAGTTAGTTGATAAAATCCTCAATATAGCACCCAGATGAAATATTGAGGCTAGGATCCAACACAATATTCTACAATTTGGAAGAGAGATGTCGTAATCCAAATTGCAGAACATTTGAAGGTAGGTAAATGACTATTTACCAATTTCCACCATGAAAAATGAAAATTGAAAATTAGGTTTTAAATGAATTGAAACTCCTAGATCCTTTGAGATTCATTGAACTTTTCAATGGCATGTTTAAATCTCGATTGTGCCCTTAAAGTTTGTGACTGGGATGCCGAGGATCACAAACAAGGTGTGGATAACCATGCAAATTAGCTTGGTACTCTCGAAGATGTCTATCACCTAATAAATGTGCCGGTTAACCACACACGCTCCATTGATCTATGATAATCTACGAGTTACCCATTTCCATCCTTCATTGGTCCCATATTAGTGTGCCAGTTAACCACACACGCTCCACTAACGACCAACAAGGTGCAATGTGCAATTTCATGGATTAGCAGCAACTCCACATTTTTCCTAAAGTAACTAAGATTTGGGAATTTATAAAATGTTTAGTTACTTCGAACATCATTATACTTATAGTGGAAGGTTGTGTCTTATCCTACCCGTTCGGCTAACGACCCTCCACTAGTCAAGAGTGCGGTGGGTAAGAGTGCATACCCATTCAATCGCCATTTTGTTGGCAATTTCATTAAACACCCCTTTGAGACCAGCTTTGTGAATGAATCCTACTAATGGCAAGACTGACTCTTTACTCATACATATATAATATTAAACTTTTAATTCTATATAGTATAAGGGTGTATTTTACACTTTTAAAATACTATGCGGTTTAAACTATTAATAAATTAAAATTTTAATTTGATTAATCTTAAACCATATAATTATGGATTTATTAATTATGTCTTTTAATTAAACACTTAATTAATTTAATAAAACCATAAGGGTGTAATTTGAACTTTTCAAAGTACTAGGGTTTTAGAATTCAATATTTCAAAATTAATACCTTTTAATTAAATTTCAAATTCCAAACCTTGAGGACAAATTTTGAAACCTTTCAAAATATTAGGGTTTAACTATTTAAATTTCAACAACTAAAACTTTTAAGTTCAAATTTAAACTATAAAACCTAAGGGGTGTGAATTGAAACTTTTCAAACTTACCAGGTCAAATATTTGACTAATAATAATCCTATATTATCCATATTTAACCAAATCCATCAATTTGATGAGGATAACCATTCCAAACTTAAAAAATCAGAGTTTCGCGAGAAAAACGAGTTTTGGCAATTATCCTCAACAAAATCTGGCTAGACAATCGAAATTCCCGGCACCAGAGCCTTGGACTCATTGAGTCCACTATGGAACTCGTTGAGTAGGACCTACCCATCGAGTCCATACATGGACTCGGCAAGTCTGCCAGTCAGAAACCAAACAATTTGATTTTCAAGATCTTTGGTGGTTAACTTTTGCATCTATTCACTAGAAAAAACGACCTAGGCTCTGATACCACTGATGGGTTATGAGCATAACATCATTCCTATGGTGTTCATGCAACCCTAATTGCTTTGATCTAGGTTTTTCTACTATGAACACAACAACATTGAATACCAAAGCAATGATCCTATGAACTAGCATATAACAATCAAATTGACATATAAACAAGGGTTTAGATCTTACCTTTCTTGTTATGTAGTAATAACAAGTCCTCCTTGAAAATCCTTGACCTTTGAAAGCTTAGTGCCTCAAATGTTGCACCTCTAATGGAGTCACAAAGACTCTATGCAAGGGATGAAGTAGGAGAGAGGAGAATCTCGACCACTCTAGGGTTTCTTAAGCCTTGGACAAAATTTCCCTTGTAATGGGGTCTATTTATAGTTGTGTGGGCTGCTAGGGTTTCATATAGAAACCCTAATTCTCTGCTTAGGCCTTAAGAAATCCATGGAGCCCACCTAGAAAGCCCTTGGACGAAATCTTCTTGGACTCTCCATAGATTTCATCCAATCCCTCTCTATTAGGAATCCATGGCCCAACTAGCAACTATTAGATAATTACATTATCAGTCCCCTTTATTTAATCAGTCTCTTTTGATCACCAAATTAATTTATGATCAATACTAATTAAATAATATGATTTCCAAATAATATATTAAACTTGTAATATATTAATAAAACCATTTTGAGTACTAATTTATTATTCATATAATAAATTCTACTCTATCTCCTCTTGTCATCCTATCAAGTTGTATGAGTGAAGGCAACCCAAAAGGACCATGCTCATAATCGGGTCAAGTACATACCAAAATAGTTATGGGCTTAGACACCTATTCCAACAGGTTTATATGGTCCATTTTCAGTATGGTGACTCTTCGAGGAAGACCGGTTGGTGGTTCTGGTGGTGGTGAGGGCTCGGGCTCAGGTTCTGGAGCTGGGTCATTAGATGATTAGATATGGGAGTTCATTTCTTTTGAGATTACCTGCAGCATACTTGATTTGACTCCTATGATATTTGGTACAATCAAGGAGGGTATCATGGAGGTGTTGGAGGATCGTTTGGGCTCTTTTCGTTCTGAGATGGCAGCTTTGATGGAGCAAATGTCAGACTTGCTTCCTGTCTTTTGAATGACAGAGCTCAAGACTGGTGGGAGGAGGTTGGGCACTCCGTTGGTGATGAGGCCATTGATTCGATGACATGGTATGATTTTAAGACCAGATTCTGAGCTGAGTTTGCGCCAATGATTAAGGTGCAGCAGCTGGCGAGGAAGTTGTAGGACCTTCACCAGACTATTGAGATGGTGGTGGAGATCATCGAGATGTTCTGTGACATGACGCTTTTGGTTTCGCAGTATGTGATGGATGAGGAGATGAAGAAGGCAAGGTAACATGAGATGCTAAGGAGTGTCATTCGGAAATGATATGATAGCGAGGGCTAGGGAGAGGGAGATTGATCTTGAGATGGAGAGGAAGAGGAAGCCACATCAGGCTCAGGTTTCAGGGAGTTCGGGAAAGAGGCCCAAGGTATTTGATTCTACATCGAGAGTTCAGCAAGATCAGAGCTATTGTGGCAAGTGCAGCAAGACACACGATGGGGCATGCAGGGTGGGTGGTTCTAGTTGCTTCAAGTGCGGTCAGACGGGTCATATTAGCATGGGTTGTACTGCTACTACCACCACCACCCTAGTATCTAATTTGATTTACTTCCATTGCAATCAGAAGGGCCATAAGAAGGCCCATTGTGTAAGTTTGGGAGCAGCAGAACCAGTGGTACCACCCGATCCAGCGATGTTGAGGATCACCGATGGCCGCCATGGCAAAGAGGGTGCGCCAGTGGTGAAGAGCATGTCTTTTCAGTTGACGGTCGAGGAGGCTCGCACGACACCTGATGTGGTGACGGGTATGTATCTTCTCCTTATCTCTTTATTTATATTGAATTGCCTGCTTATATTTATATTTTTTATTTTAGGATCGTTCCTCATGAACGGTATTTCTGCTTTGGTATTATTTGACTCTGGGCTACCTAATCATTTGTATCACTTGCGCTTGGAAAGAGGTTTGTTGGAGCTCCAGAGGAGCTGAATTTTCCTTTGGAGTCGAGATTGTAGATGATCGATATGTACGGGTATTGAGGGTTCATCAGGGTTGTGTTCTTCAGATTTTCAGCGAGCAGTATCTGATTGATTTGATTCCCATTCCTTTGTGCGGGAACAAGGTTATCGTAGGGATGGACTGGTTGTGCCCCAATGTGGCGATGATTGATTATGAGTATCAGTTGGTGCGTATCCGGACCCCACGTAGGGGGAGTTGCTGATTTAGGGAGAGAGAGCTCAGTGTGGGCCGATTTTATGTTCGTCAGCTAGGGTTAGGCACTATATTCAGTGGGGTTGTTCCGCATTTGCCGCATATATTATATATACCCGGGATAAGGGTAAGGCGACCGTGGATGATGCGTCAATTGTGTGGGACTACCTGGTTGTCTTTATGGAGGATTTGTGTGAGCTGCCTCCGGAGAGGCAAGTGGAGTTTAGGATTGACTTGGTTCCTAGTTCGGCTCCGATAGCCAAGGCACTATATCATTTAGCTCCTACAGAGATGCAGGAGTTATCTACATAGATGCAGGAGCTGTTAGACTAAGGGTTCATTCGACCAAGCAATTCGCCATGGGGATCACCGATCCTGTTTGTGAAGAAGAAGGATGGATCTCATCGGATGTGTATTGATTAGCGGGAGTTGAATAAGCTAAAGGTGAAGAACCATCATCCACTCAGGGGATTGATGATTTGTTTGACCAGCTTCACGGTGCTTTTTGGTTTTCCAAGATTGATCTACGTTTGAGTTACCATCATATGAGGGTCAGATAGGAGGATGTGCATAAGATGGCCTTCCATACTCTTTATGGTCATTACGAGTTCGTGGTGATGTCCTATGGGCTCACCAATGCTCAAGTAGTGTTAATGGACCTCATGAATCGTGTATACAGGCCAATGCTAAATCGGTCTATGATTGTATTCATTGATAATATCCTGGTCTATTCTAAGACCCAGGAGCTGCATCAGGAGCACTTGAGAGAGGTTTTTGAGACTTTGAGGAGGGAGAGACTTTTAGCAAAGTTTCTCCAAGTGTTCGTTTTGGTTGCCCAAGTTGCAGTTTCTGGGGCATCTTGTCAACCAGAACGGTATTATGGTCGATCCGGCCAAGGTCGAGGTCGTGAGGAGGTGTGAGGTTCTGAGGTCTCCATATAAAATTCAGAGTTTCCTTGGTTTAGCAGGTTACTATCGGAGATTCATCCAAGATTTCTCCAAGATAGCACTTCCTTTGACCCGACTGACGAAGAAGACCGTCACTTTTTGTTGGGGGCCTGAGCAGCATGCAACTTTTAAGACCCTGAGGCAGATATTGTGGGCATCGATTTTGAACATGAAGAAAGGTGTTTAGGACTTCATGGTTTATTTTGATGCTTCTATCATGGGTTTGGGGGCTATTCTGATGTAGAGGGGTCGCGTCATCGCTTATGCTTCGAGGCAGCGGAAGACCCATGAGGCGAATTATCCGATGCATGATTTGGAGCTAGGGGTTGTGGTTTTCTCCCTCAAGATTTGGAGACATTACCTCTATAGGGTTCGTTGTACTATTTACATGGACCACAAGAGCCTGAGGTATCTGATGGATCAGCCGAATCTGAATATGAGGCACCACCGGTGGTTGGATGTGGTAAATGATTATGATTGTGAGATCCTTTACCTTCTGGGGAAGGCCAATGTGGTAGTCGATGCTCTTAGTCGCAAAGCAGTCGCAGCTCCGATCAGGGATATTTGTTTGAGGATGACCGTGATTACTCCACTTTTGGAGCGGATTCGTGAGGCTCAGATCGAGGCTATGAAGGAAGAGCACTGGAAGAGTGAGTGCATTGCGGGTCATATGGCTTCCTTTGATTACGATATTAGAGGGTTATTGACTCATCTTCAGAGAGTATGGGTTCCGTATTGGGGTGGTGTGGTCAGGTACTGACGGAGGAGGTGCACAAATTGAGGTTCTCCATTCATCTCGAGGCAACAAAGATGTATAGAAATCATCATCCTGATTGTTGGTGGCCCTGCCTGAAGGGTTATATGGCTTGGTATGTGGAGAGGTGCTTGACTTGCAGGAAAGTCAAGGCCGTGTATCAGGGACCTCACAGCAAGATGCATGCGCTGGATATTCCCGTTTGGAAATGGGATGAGATTCCCATGGATTTCATTACAAAGCTACCTCAAACTGAGTGTAGAGTGGATTCTATTTTGGTCATCGTGGATTGATTGAGCAAGAGCGCACATTTTATCTCGATTCAGGAGAGTATCTCTGCGGAGAAGTTGGATGAGGTATACATCAGGGAGGTTGTAGCATAGCATGGGGTGCCGGTTTTAGTGGTTTCAGACAGGGATGTTCGGTTCACATCCATATTTTAGAAGAGGTTCCAAGAAGAGTTAGGTACTCGTCTTCATTTCAGCAAAGCGTTCCATCCATAGACTGACGGACAATTCAACTATTTAGACCTTGGAGGATATGCTTCGGGCATGTGTTTTGGATTTCGATGGGAGTTATGATAAGTATCTTCCGTTAACAGAATTTTCATATAACAACAACTATCACGCCAGTATCGATCGACCTCCTTTTGAGATGCTTTATGGGAGGAAATGTAGGACCCCGATTTGTTGGAGTGAGGTCGGTCAGCGAGTCCTGGCGAGTACCGAGGTGGTACTCAAGACCACTAAGTTGATACAGTAGGTTCAGAGTAGACTCCAAACAGCTCAGAGTCAGCAGAAGAGTTATACCGACATATGCCAATCAGATCTAGAGTTCTAGGTTGAGGATATGGTTCTCCTGAAGGTGTCACCTTGGAAAGGTGTCATCTGATTCAGGAAGATGGGCAAATTGGGCCCCAGATATATCTGTCCTTTCAGGGTTTTGGCTCGGGTGGGTTGGGTTGCTTATCGCTTGGATCTTCCCGAGAAGCTCAGTCAGATCCACAACACTTTCCACGTCTCTCAGTTGCGTAAATGATTAGTGGATGATTCCGCAATGGTTCCATTGGAGGATATACAAGTGGATGACCGCCTAAATTACATCAAGAGACCAATTGCGATTCTTGATTGGAAGACAAAAACCTTGAGAATAAGTCTATTGAGTTGGTGAAAGTCCAGTCGCAGCATTGCAAGGGTTCATAATGGACGTGGGACCCGGAGGATGAGATGGGGGAGCACTTCCCGGAGTTATTTGGAGTAGCAGACTTCGAAGACGAATTCTTATTCAAGTTGGGGAGAATTGTAACATTCAAGGTTTGGTAAGTTTCTCTTTCAACCCTTAATGCAATTTATTATCAATTTAGACCCTTGCTAGCACGTAGGGCAATCTCTATGAGTAAGCTTAGCGTACTAGCCTAATGTTGATCATGCATTCCATCCACGTATGCGGGACGTACGTGGAGTACGCATGGCATGCGCAAGGCTGGGACAAACCCTAATTTTTAGGGTTTGTACGCTATTTAAAGGACTTAAACTCATCGTTTGGAGATTTTAAACCAACCTTCATCCTCCTTGTCCTAGAAATCGAAACCCGAGAGTGATTTGGTGAGTTTTGAGCTTGAAAGAGTGTTTGTTGGTGGTTTGTGAAGGAGAAGAAGAACATGAATAGTTCAAGGAGTGCATTGAGCTTGTAGATCCAGGGTTAGCTTCTCATTTGCAAGATTTTTGAGGTAAAAAGCTCACACCCTGATGATCATATATGTTAGATCTAGTTTATGGGGTATTTTGTGACCTTTTGAGTCTTTTGTGTTAAAGGTGATTGTTAAAACCATTTTTGTGCATGATTTAAACAAATAAAAATATAAATTAGACTGCTTTATTGCACTAATAGGTAGTACAGGTAAGCAGGGTCGAATTCTCTGGGACACGTCCTAAAGTTTATACCTCTTTACGTAAGGCATGAATTAATTATTGTCAAGTGAATAAAACATTAAAAAGGGGGGTATTTATGAAAATTTAAAGTAATAAAAATCGTAAATCATAAAAGAATAACTCAATTTAAAGGTTATGAAAAATTCAAATAAGAGAATGCAATTCCAGTTTCGCAATGACTCCCTGATCATGTAACTAACCTTGAACACAATATTTGACTATGCACTTGTTTAAACTGGTACTGAAGTTCATTAACAAGCTCTAATGACCTCTATTACAAAAAATCATTTAATCAAAATAAGTTCTTTGAATTAAACCTAACTTTTTACCAAATTAACCAAACAAGCTTTTGATTAACAAAGAAAAGTTGTATTAGACACAGTGTAATTTCCTAATAAAGTCCAATACCTTTCATCAGCTCGGAGGCGTAAAAACTTGTTTGATCAGTTCATATGAGAGTTAACCCTAAACACATAATTAATCTAATATTTGTTACTTTTTACTAATTAGTCTAGAAAATTATGGATCTACACAATCAGATAACTAGAATGATTCACAAACAATTTAAGTGGCCAACAGAAATTGAAAAGTTGCATTAGACACAATGTAATTTACATTGCTGTTTCGAGACGTTTTGGCCAAGTTGTGATCGCAAGTAAGGAAGTTGCGATCACATGTTGTGATGTTGTGATCGCATGTACAGTCTTTTCTCACCCTTCTGAATTTTTGGCATGAAAAATCTCCAAAGTGAAGCTGCGACCCATACATGTGATCGCATGGTCAAAGTTGCGATCGCAAGGATGAGACATGCGATCGCATGTACTCAATTTTTGTCTCTTTTTGATCGTCGTTCCTCCTTCCAAGATGTTCTTGATCATTCCTCGACATCCTTCCTTAGTCTAGACTCCAATTAAGCTCCAAAGCATCCACTAACACATCCCGAACTCGTGTAATTATCCATGTTCTCCAAAGTGCCCTGAAAAATCATAACAAATGTGAGCAGTATGGGCATTCTACAAAATAACCACATAATACATAAGAATAATCGGGAGTTAGTTAGCTTTTTATAACAAAATACCGAGGAAATTGTGCTAAAAGATGCATATAAAATGCATCTAACATTGATCTTTTGATCTACCCCAGAAGCAATGGATGTTAGATCTTAGCTCCATTCAGTCCCCATGTTCATACAAATGTAAAATTTATAGATTATTTTGATACATGCATGTATTAAGACCATTGTTAAGCACTTTTTGAGCTTTTGATTCCGATTAAGCCATGCATGTATTAAGACGATTGTTAAAAACTTTTTGAGCTTTTGAGTCCCATCAAGCCATGCATGTATGTAAAGTTGCCAACTTTACGTCATAAGTCACCTTAAGGGACCAGATCTGAGAGTTTGGAGAAAGGGATTAACTGTTTAAGTTCTTAATGAAGAAGACATTTGGACAAGGGAGTACGTTGGGCGTACGAGTTGAGTATGCCCCGCATACTTAAAAGGGGTGTTTTGGGCTTGGCCAATTTCGGTATTGCGCCATAGTTTGGGCTTTCATAGTTGGACCATTAGACTTCTATTATGGATTTGGGTATAGTATGTTAGACTTTCATGGATTTAGGCCCATGATGGGTTTTGGGCCCAATTTTGAAGATTGGGCCATAAGTGGGCTTTGGGTTGCAATTTAGGATTTGGGCCTTTTGAGTAATTGGGTTGGGCCTTGGCTTTGGGCCAAGTTAGATAAAGGGTAAAATGTCTTTTACCCTGGTTATGGGCTAAGTATCTTAGACTCTGGTTATGGGTCGAGATCCAATTAATAATTGGATGTTATTTAGATGGTAATAGCGCGGGGATTTTCCGAACCAGCAGACAAAGATTATTTTGAGTGATTCAGCAGCTAGAGGTGATTTTCCTCACTGTGTTTAGCGGGTCGAAGGCACCAATGTCGGCCCATGGTTTATTATGTTAGGGTACTAGAGGTTTGCGTGACTGTTGCATGTGTTATGTGCTTGTATATTTACCGGGTAAGGCCCGATGTCGGGCGGGGCCCGATGACTATTTTGTATGCTATTATCTTTGTGTTTATCGTATGTGTTCTATGATTATATGTTTATATGTTTATATGTTTATATGTATATTGGGGGGGCCCAATGACTGACAGATCTATATACCAAGTGGGGCTCGATGTCGAGCGAGGCCCGATGTCGGTTGGAGCCCGATGCCGAATGGGGCCCGATGACAGGTGTGGCCCATTATGTGTTTATTATGTATGGTATGTGGTATTTTGGGGAACTCACTAAGCTTAGTAATTACGGTTTTCAGTTTATGTTTCAGGAACTTCTGGTTTGAAAGAGAAAAGTCTGGGATGATTGTAGTGCACACACCACCTCGTTCCGCATTTTATGATATGGTTTTATTAATTTAAAAATGAAACTTTTTGGTCTTAATTTTGGGATGTTACAAGCTCATTGAATAATTCTCAAAACATTCATGAGAATACCATAATCCACGTGAAGATGTTACAATAGGTAAATGAGATGGAGAGAATGAGAACATGGTTGCAATCATGGCTAAATTAGAGAATATGGATAGGAAAATGACGAAATTGGATCAATCTATACATGCCATAAGAGGTGGATGTGACAATTGCAATGGGCCACATTTAACGAAGGATTTCGATTTGGATGAGCACATGAATAAGAAAGCACAAGTGTTGTACTCTAGTTATGATAAATATGATGAAGATTGGAGAAAGACGAAGAAGGGATGATTGTCTTATGACGAGTACAAGAAGCAAAAGGACTAGAAGTATAGGCAAACTGGTCAAGGCTACTACCAAAAAGAGCAACCACCACCTGAGAGGAAGATGGATTTTGAGTCAATGATTAATAGGTTTATGGAAGCCTCTGAAAAAAGGCATGATGCTACTGATTCTACCATGAGAAATCATCAAGCTTCCATCAAAAACATTGAGACTCAACTTGGGCAATTAACAACAATTGTTACCAAAAAGTTACCACCCAAAAATCTTGACCCCATATCATAACCTCATGTAAGGACGATTTACACTGAAAAAGAAGTTCATTATGAGCCATTAGTGATCCATGATGCAGCTACTATACAACCCGATCCATATTTAGAAGAAGAGAAGCCTGCAGCACAAAAAGCAAAATATGAGTCGAGTTTTGTTCCTTCACCACATCGTGGTGACCTTGCCACGCCGTGGTTGCTGGAAAACCAAAACTCTTCTCCCTTAAGTTCGTACCAGCCTCCTTTTCCATTCCCATCTCGAGCTCTTAAGCACAATATGGATCCAGTACAGAAGAAGTTCATGGAACAAGTACTATCTCTCTCAATTAATGCTCCATTCCTCAAATCCATGGCCAAGCTTCCTAAGTTTGATAAAGATGTGATGACTAATCGAAAAGAATTGGAGAAAGCATCCATAATCGTGCTTAATGAGATATGTTTAGTTGCAACAGTTGATGGATTCCCAATAAAGATGGAAGATCCAGACTGATTAACTTTGCCTTGTGAATTTGGCAATTCTACCTCAATAAATGTTTTAGCCGATTTAGGGGCTAGCATTAATCTTATGCCATATTCTTTTTAGAAGAAGCTCGATCTCCCACCACTACAAAACACCAGGATGACACTTTGAATGGTGGATCACTCAATCACTCATCCACGTGGGATCATTGAAGATTCATTAGTGAAGTTTGGAAATTTTATCTTTCCATTTGATTTTTTGGTATTGGATATGAAAGAAGATGAAGAACTGTCCATAAGTTTAGGAAGACCATTATTCAGCACCGCAAGAGCCCTAGTAGACATCCATGACTCAAAGCTCACACTTCGTGTACATGATGAAGAATTCACTTTTGAATCAAAACGTGAATTATGACAAGCCTAGAGATGAAGTGTTAAGGATGAATAATTTGGAAGGAGAAAATATAATGAGCTAGATGGAGGAAGAGTGGAAAAATTAGGAGAACTGTAACATCTCAAGTTCGGAAGCAAAAATTTAAAGGACTTAAAGTGTAAATTTATGAAAGGGACTCGACGAGTAGGTCTCTTACTCGCCGAGTCGGAGCGGGATTCTGTCGCGGTTTAAGTGGTCAACTCGCCAAGTCGGCGGCTTGGACTCGACGAGTTGGTGCTGAAGAGAGAAAACCCTAATCTCGAGGGTTGCACCCTATTTAAAGGACTTTATGTCGTTCTCCCAGACTCCTAATCCCCCTGAGAGTTCCAGAAACCCTAATTTTTGTGTGAGACTCCATTGTTGAGGAGATTGAAGCTTGGAAGAGGAAATTGGTGGAAGGAGCTTGAGAAATTAGAGGCTAGCATCAAGGGCTTTGTGTAGATCTGGGATCAACTTCAGTTTGGGCACATCTTGGAGGTAATAAGTTGTTACCTGCCCTCTTTTTCATCTAGATCTATTATCATTTGAGATTTGGGGCATTTTCTGTATGATTAAGAGCTATTTCGAGTTAGAGGCTTAGATCTGAGGTTGCTACTTCAGATCTAGACTTGTGATAGTCCAAAATGTGATAAAGTTTCAGTCTTTGAGTTGTTGATGACGCCCCTTTGTCATAACCCAATCCCTAGTGTGTTTTGGGCCTATATCTCCTTGGTTTCATATAAAGTTTGCAACTTTATGTGAGGGGTAGATTGTAGAAGGATAGATCAATGGATTGTAGCCCCTGCATGGCTTGAAAAGCCTCTGAATGGATTGAGAACTGGAGAGACTCAGCGATTCACATGGGTGTACTCGACGAGTTGTATGAATATGTGCATGGACTCAGCGAGTTGGAAGAACAACTCGGCAAGTCTGTTGAAGATTGCTTTGGACTCGGCGAGTCTGTTTGTGGACTCGACGAGTCTGATCGCAGAACCCAACCTCTTTTGGTTAAAGCCTTGGATTAAGTGAGTCGGTCAGCGACTCAGTGAGTCGGACAGAATGGGACTCAGAGATCGTTGAACTCGGTGAGTGTTGGGGCGACTCGGCGAGTTAAGTTGTATTATGAGAGTTTTCTGGGAATGGGAACTCGGAGAGTCGACGGGTTAACTCGGCGAGTAGAATCAATCAGGAAGGTTGACTTTGACTGAGGACTTTGACTTTGACCAGGAGTTGACCAGTTTGACTTCCAAGGGTATTTTGGTAATTCCGGTATTTATGGAATTGGTTCTTTGGTAGTGTTCTGTGGAGAAATTTGTGTCGGTGATCGGAGCAGCTTGGTCTTATCTCTTTAGTCGGCAATTGCAGGTGAGTTATCCTCACTATATCGACAGGGTCTACGGCACCAAGGCCGGCCCTTTATCGGATGGAAAATCCGGGTATTGTTTGTTATGTTATTGCTTTGCTAGATCTGCATCCTGGTATTTAGGATGGTGTTATGTTAGTGACCTGGTTAACGTCGGTACCCGGTATTTAGGGAAATGTTATGTTGTTGACTTGGTTAAGGTCGGTACCCGGTATATAAGGTGATGTTATGCTAGTGACTGGTTAGGTCGGAATCATGGTTAGGATGTTGATATATTATGTGATTTGATAGACTGTTTGTCTGATTAAGGATTTGTTATGTGATTAGTTGTTTTATGTGCACATGGTTGTTTGACGGGGGTTGGGTTGAGGCGGGTCCTGCTTTGTGCTATAGGCCAACATACCCAGGGTGGACTGATGTAACGCCTGTGTTTCCGGGCTTGCCATATTTAGCAATATAATAGTCTAGGTTAACCTTTGTAACCCGTTTGGAAATAATAAGATTGTATTATTTGAGTATTATGTGTTTTGAGCTTAATTGCTTAATTATGTGGTTTGATTAATTAAGAATAAAAATAAGCGTCAAAATTTAAGTGTAAAATAAACTTAATATCTTTGATCTATGTTGTAGTAGTTGAAACGAGGTTTCCGAATATATATAGAACGCCCAAATCTGACTTCGTATGAGGAAGTTATGATTTATCGAAGTTCCGGCTTAGCGGTATACAGCCTGAAATACTCGATTTGAGATCGAGCGGTTTTTAGCCGAAGCAATCTAAACGAGGATCGAAGGTCTCGTTGTTGGTATCAAAGCGATAAAAAGTTAGGCGAGAACGGACGTCAAACGAAGAAGTTATGAATTTATAACGAAAGTTTCTGTCGCGGCCTATTAAAAATAATTAATAAAAAATAAAGTCAAAATTAGCCGACGGAGTCTAAACGAAAGTCGTAGAGCGTAGTCTCACCTTCGCGTGGATATAAAGAACGTCGAAAACGGAGTTCGTATGAAGAAGTTATGAATTTCCGAAGTTTATTAATCATTTTGTATTTAAATATAAATCAAAATTCGGAAGCATTATCCGAAGGAGTCACCGATCTGATCCGAGGTACGCCCTGCGTACTCGAGTACGCCCAGCGTACTCCGAGGGATGTCGACACTCGCACTCGAGCACTTCGGATACGTAAGCAATGACGTTTTGGGCAGTACGCCCCGCGTAACGCAGTACGCCCCGCGTACTCCGAGGTTCCAGCCTCTATATAAAGGATCCGAAGACAGCCTCATTTGTTGTTCAATTTCTTCTCTTCTCTCTAGTCTTTTGCATCGTTTTTTCGTGCCGAAGCTACCCCGAAGTCCCGGTATCATACTCTAGCCCCGAGGCAAGTCCCGAGATCCCGAAGATCCCGAGAAGCGCGGTTCCCGAGTCGAAGCTCTGCCCGCGAGAAGTTCGATTTTCGAGAAGATCTTCCAGATCTGCTGTGGATTACTACTTCTATAAGCCGTAGTGCTGTCGGATCGTCTTCTGAACAAGTGAGTGTGTAGTTATTTCTTCTAATACAATAATACGAAGTATTTTATATAAAAATACGTGCTATGTGTATATATTTGGTTGTGTTATGTGTGAATGAGTATTCACTCTCTTCTATCTTATAGATCTGCTTATTTCTTTATGAGATATGTGTTATGTGTGTGTGTGCCTCATCTGTTATGTGATATATGTGTTGATTCAAGCATGCTATACAGGTTTTCTTTGAACTATGTATACAAATGTATATTTTTATCTACTAATATGTTGGGTAGAACATGGGTAGATAGTTGGTGTGTAATAAACAGATGAGAGGCCTCGTTGTTGTTGTTGTTGTTGATCTAGTTATTCAGCGGAGTATGGATAACGACCACGGACTCTTTCTAGACAGTCCAGTGGAACGCTAGCAGGTTCATAACCTGTAGGTGTTGTGAACGATGTGTTCACCGGTGTACTCTATCCCCCTCATGGTTGCCTTTAGGATATCTATTGTTGAGGAAACCCCTTCGCAGTGATGTCCGTCCCGATGAAAATCCTAGATTAGGTCCCTTGAGATAGTTGTTTTAGGGACGTAAAGTGAGGATAACGGGAATGGGTAATCGGGATAGTGATTGGTTGGTGAAATTAAATATAACTTATTTATTGTGGGTTGAAAACCCTATATGCTCACCAGGCTCCCAAGCCTGACCCACTCAGTTTTATTTGTCTTACAGGAAGTGGCACAAGGGCGTAAGATGGATGGATCATCTTGTTGTTTTGTTTACAAGTCTGTATATGTATATATTTGTTGAATGACTTGTAATGTTTATCGTTTATGCTTTATGGTCTGTATCGGAACATGACATCCCGAGTTTTGATTATATAATGAAATGCATCTCTTGATGAAATGCTTTGATAAATATTATTTTATCATGTTTTGTTTTGGGAACAAATTCCGCAACTCTTTCAAATCAAAAGGATTTACTCTGAAAATATTTAAAAGCATAAATGAAAATCGGTCTTTTCTGGCCGAGATTTTGGGGATGTCACAACTGAATAGGCTGAAGGCCTAGCGAGCGGACCAAACGTGCTGAGACTCGGAGAGTGGACCTGGCCGACTGAAGGCCCGGTGTGGGTGGACCAGTCATACTGTAGACTTAGAGAGTGGACCAGGTGGATTGAAGGCCCGGTGCGGGCGAACCAATCACATTGTAGACTCGATGTACATGGCTAGACTCGAAGGGTGGACCAGGTGGACTGAAGGCCCGGTGCGGGCGGACCAGTCACACAGTAGACCCAATGTGCATGGTTGTTCTATTTGTGATATGTTATGAGTATGTTTATGTGTGGTTGGTATTTTGGGGGTAACTCACTAAGCTTTCGGGCTCACAGTTCAGTGTATTGTTTCAGGTACTTTAGGAGATCGCGGCAAGGCGAAGGCGTGATTGTACCGCTCCTCATGTTTTATGATTTATGTGATATGGTTCTGGGAGATACTCTGATGTTTAAACTATTTTGAAAACAACATGTATGAACTTAAAGGTTTTTGAATGAGATAAAATGTTTTAATTTGGCTCGAATTTTTTGGGTGTTACAAGTTGGTATCAGAGCCTTGGTTTGAGTGAATTGGAGGAACATTTGTGTGAATCTAGTCTTAAATCAAGGAGGGATTTTAAAAATGGTTTTCAAAAGGTTTTTCGAAATAAGTAAAGGAGGATGCAGAGGGTACGATCAACCAGAGCCAGTAAGTAGACCCCAAAATACCATACAAGTTAATGATTATGTGATATGTTGGAACCGCATGCTAGTACTAGGCTAGGGATCTTCAGGAATTGCATGATAGAATTGCCTGATTATATGATGTCTGCTAACATAGGGTTTCCTTGTATGAAATTGACATCATTACTGTAGTTATTTAGTGTATGCATCATGGTTATACATAATTAAGATCTTATAGCCTGAGAATGTTTGATTTGGCCTTATGTTCTGTTCTTGTATAATTGGGAGCTTAGGTAGGATTGGATATTCGAAAGTCTATAGGGTCCAACATTATGTATGACTAGCATACACTAGTGCTGCAGGGTTGGTGGATGTTTCAAGGATGGGAGGGTTGCGTGAGACCGGTAGGTCGGTTATAGGATAGTGGTGCTCCTCTAGGAGTGGGGGCCGAGTGTTCGTTATGTATATGTTATTTTTAGGGTGTTGTGGTGATACTTGATACAAATATGGGTAGGTGTGGAAGGTAGTATGGGCCTGTACTACTGAAAGCACAGGACCCATACGCGTATCAAGGAAGTTACAACCCCTAGGTTTTTGTTGGTAGCTAGTTCTCGAGGTTATTATGAGGAATGCCTAATATCTTGTGGCGTATTTTCAGTATGGCGATTATGAGACGTCTCGGGGCAGGATCCGGTTCGGGATCGGGATCAGGAGAGGGTAATCAGAATGGAATAGTACCACCCGAGATCATTGGTCAGATGAGTACGGATGAGTTGGATGCCAGGATTCGTGAGATCCTACATGATGAGGTTGCCGCTATGTTCCGGGCTGAGTTGTCGGAGATGTTTGGGTCGATCAAGACCGCCATGATTGAGTACTTCGATGAGCACTATGCAGCTCTTGCGGAGGCGGCTGCCGCGGTAGGGGGAGGAACCGGTCGAGGTTTTCAGTATCAGGACTTCGATAATACGAAGCCCTATACTTTTGATGGAGTTCAGGATCCGATCGTTGCTATGAGATGGTTGTCAGATGTGGAAGGTTGTTTCTTCACGTGTTCATGCCCTGCTGATCAGAGGGTGAGGTGTGCTCTGAACCTTTTGAGGCTTTGGGCGAAGGATTTATGGAGGTTGACTACGGGATCTTATTTGGATGCGTAGCGGGATGCGGTTACTTGGGATTAGTTTCGGGAGATGTTCAGCACTCGTTATGTTCCACGGGTTGAGAGAGAGAGGTTGGTTTAGGAGTTCCTGGTGCTGAAGTAGGATTCAGAGTCGGTGAAGGAGATCACCAGGATGTTCACTGAGAGGGCGATGTTTTGCCCGGAGTTTGCATCGAAGCAGGTTTAGATGTCCCGATATCTGAGTATGCTCAAGAGGGACATCAGGCATTTTGTGTCCACACAGATGTATGATACCTTGTTAGAGCTGCAGAAGGCCGCCAGGCGGCGAGAGTTAGAGATGGAGTTGCAGTTGTGAGAGCAGAGGCAGGCCTCGGTGCAGTCGCAGTCGGCGCCGAAACGGTCCAAAACCGTTGACTCTAGGGTTGGAGGTCAAAGCAGCCGCACTTGTGAGAAGTGTGGGAAGGGTCATGCCGGAGTGTGTAGGTCCGATGGTGTGTGTCACAAGTGTGGGAAAGAGGGACATTATGCGAGGGATTTCCATCAATCGGTCCCGGCTCAGGATATGTGGATTTGTTATCATTGTCATCAGGTTGGACACTTGAGGGTCAACTGTCCACAGCTTGTTGCAAGACCGGTGCAGGCTCCAGCACCGGCCACCTTGAGGATTACGGGTAGAGTGGAGCCTTCGAGGGCTCAGGGACGTGCTTTCTAGCTTACAGCAGAGGAGGTCAGGGCAGAGCCGGATGCAGCTGTGGGTATGTTTCCATTTTGATATCTTGTTATCTTGTTGATTATGTGGTATTGTAAATATGTTCGCCTTTTTCGCATGTTTCATGGTAGGATTGAGGATCTTAGTAGTTATGGGTTGTATTCGGTTAGCATCCAAGAGGATAGGTGATCGGAAGATAGGATATACGATCTCTTTGCTAAGAATAGCAGTTGCGATGCAAGGAACGTTTAGTTGGAATTCGAACTTCCTTGGAGTTTGGGATGTGCAATGTCGAGAGAGTGTTCTGTGAAGATTGCTCATTCCGGGGGGTTTAGTTTCGGGAGAAGGGGGAGTGATGCCAGTTAGTCAGTGGAAGTTAGTAGTTGGTACACCAGGTGGGGAGAATTGGAAAATTCTCCGGTAAAACAGCAAGTATCCAGCGTTGGTTAGTTGTTTAGATTTATCGGATTCGGAGTATATGGGAGTTCGAGAATAGCAGTTGCTCTACATGGATAGTGTAGAGTGGAGTTTAGCTCAGTGGCACTTATAGGTGCGGTAAGGGCTGTTGAGTAGATTTCCTTAAAAGGAAAGGTATGTAGCTTCGGAAGGAGTGTGGGTCCTCTTAAAGGAAGGCAGCAGAGTAAATGGATGATCGAAAGTGCTTTAGTTATTGGTAGTAAGCACCGGGGTTGTACCAGACA
The DNA here is from genome assembly GCF_002870075.4 of Lactuca sativa. NCBI lineage: Eukaryota > Viridiplantae > Streptophyta > Magnoliopsida > Asterales > Asteraceae > Lactuca > Lactuca sativa. The sequence continues at coordinate 304,991,727 of NC_056627.2, read as the reverse complement.
TACGGAAGCACATACGGGTTAAATGCCCGTTGAGGTTCTGGCAATGTTGGATGATGCGCAGGCATGTTTTCAGTGTCCTTGGAAGAGGAGGAGGATAGTTGTGACATCCCCAAAATCACGGCCAGAAAAGACCGATTTCATATATGCTTTCTAAAATAATTTCAGAGTAAATCCTTTTGATTTAAAAGAGTTGTGTAATTTGTTCCCAAAAACAAAATGTGATAAAATAATATTTATCAAAGCATTTCATCAAGAGATGCATTTTCATTATATAATCAAAACTCGGGATGTCATGTTCCGATACAGACCATAAAGCATAAACGATAACATTACAACTCATTCAACAAATATATACATATACAGACTTGTAAACAAAACAACTTGATGATTCATCCATCTTATGCCCTCGCGCCACTACCTGTAATACGAATAAACTGAGTGGGTCAGGCTTGGGAGCCTGGTGAGCATATAGGGTTTTAAACCCATAATAAATAATTATATTTAATTTCACCAACCAACAATAACCCGATTACCCATTCCCATTATCCTCACTTTATGTCCCTAGAACAACATCTATCTCAAGGGACCTAATCTAGGATTTTCATCGGGACGGACATTACTGCTAAGGGGTTTCCTAAACAATAGATATCCTAAAGGCAACCATGAGGGGGATTGAGTACACCGGTGAACACATCGTTCACAACACCTACAGGTTATGAACCTACTAGCGTTCCATTGGGCTGTCTAGAAAGAGTCCGTGGTTGTCATCCATACTCCGCTAGATGACTAGGTCAACATCAACAACATCGAGGTCTCTCATCTGTTTATCACACATCAACTATCTACCCATGTTCTACCCAACATATTAGTAGATAAAAATATATATTTTTAAACATAGTTTAAAACCAGTATAGCATGTTTAATCAATACATATTCCATATAATAGATGAGGCACACACACATAACACGTATTTCATAGAGAATAAATCAGATCTATGAGATAGAAGAAAGTGAATAAACATTCACGCTTATAACAACAAAATATACACATAACACGTATTTTATATAAAATAATTCATAATTATGCGTTAGAAGAAAGTAACTACACACTCACTTGATCAGAAGATGATCAGACAGCACTACGACTTGCAGAAGTAGTATTCTTCGGTAGATCTGGAAGATCTTCACAAAAACCGGGCTTCTCGCGAGCAGAGCTTCGGCTCGGGAATTGCACTTCTCGGGATCTTCGGGGCTTCGGGACTTGCTTCGGGGCTCAGGATTGATACCAGGGCTTCGGGATACTTCTGGCATGCAAAACGCTACAAAACGAGAGAAAGAGAAGAGAATTTAGTAAATGGAGTCGGCTGCCCTCGCAAGCCTTTTATAGGAGGCTGAGGCCTCGCATTACGCTGGGCGTAATGCTCTACGCGGGGCGTACGCCTCGGAAATCGTCACTGCTTACGTATCCGAAGAACTTGAGTGCGAGGCGCATCATGCTTCGCTGTACGCTGGGCGTAACCCGGATAAGTCCGGTGACTCCCCTTCGGATAATATCGGATTAATAATTAAATTTATATATTAATTATTTAATAAACTTCAACAATTCATATCTTCTTCATACGAAATCCGTTTTCGACGTTCTTTATATCCACGCGTAGGTGAGACTACGCTCTACAACTTTCGTTTAGACATCGTCTGCTAATTTTCAATTTATTTTTCATTATTTATTTTTAGTAGGCCAGGACAAGAAAACTCCGTTATAAATTCATAACTTCTTCATCCGAGGCCCGTTTTCGCCTATCTTTTTATCGTTTCACTACAATTAACGAGAACTTCGATTCTCGTTTACATTGTTTTGGCTAAAAACGGCTCGGTCTCAAATCGACTATTCGGGCTGCATACTGCTAAGTCGAAACTTCGGAAAATCATAACTTCCTCATACGAAGTCAGATTTGGGCGTTCTTTTTATGCACGCTCTCGGTTTAATGAACTCTACGACATTCGTTTAGATCACTAGGGCTAAATATAGCTCTAACGTAAATTTCACTTTTTACGTCATTCAGCGTTGCCGGTTCCGTCGCGAAACTTCGACAGATCATAACTTCTTCGTTATAACTCGGATTTCGACATTCTTTCTATATTCGGAAACCTCGTTTCAACTACTACAACATTATCCATAGATATCAGCTTTATCCAACATTTTATTTTGACGCTTATTTTTATTCTCAATTACATTAAGACACACAATTAAGCACAAAACACATAATACTCAAATAATACACTTCTATTATTTCAAAACGGGTTACAAAGGTTAACCTATACTATTACATCAACATTAATGACAAGCCCAGAAACACAGTCGTTACAATTCTCTCCACCTTAGAATGATTTCATCCCCGGAATCACACATCAACAAACAAATGCGGGTAGCGACTCATCATGTCACTCTCCGTCTCCCATGTGAGATTCGGCCCATTCATGTGTTTCCATCGGACAAGCACTAACTCGACCATCCTACGTCGTAACTTCTTAGTCTTCCGGTCAACGATTGCCTCTGGTTCTTCAATCAACCTTTTGTTCTCATCGATTCTCAACTCCGAAAGTGGAATCATGTTGGGAACTTCTCCCGTGAACTTCCTCAAATAACACACATGGAAAGTGTTATGAATTCCATTCAGTTCTTCTGGTAATTTGAGCTTGTAAGCTTGGTTCCTAACCCTCTGAAGAACTTTAAACGGTCCAACAAACCTTGGACTCAACTTTCCCCTTTTACCAAATCTTATAAGCAAAACCGAATCTCCAACTTCAAAAGTCATCGGTCTTCGCTTTTTGCCACCATAGCTCTTTTGACGATCTGGAGCGGCTAACATTCTTTCCCCGATTATTTTCAACTTTTCAGCGGTTTGATGAACCATCTCGGTTCCCATAAACTATTTTTCCCCAGCCTCAAGCCAACAAGACGGCGTACGACACTTATGTCCGTACAAAGCTTGATAAGGTGCCATCTTTATGCTCAAGTGGAAACTATTATTATAGGAAAATTCTACCAAAGGTAAACGTTCATCCCAGTTACCTAGGAATTCCAGGGTACACGCTCTCAGCATATCTTCAAGTGTTTGTATTGTTCTTTCACTCTGACCATCAGTCTGTGGATGGTAAGCTGTACTTAAACACAATTTGGTACCCATTTCCTCTTGTAGACTTTTCCAAAACCGCAAGGTGAAACGGTTGTCACGATCTGACACAATCGTTAACGAAACACCGTGAAGCCTCACAATTTCCTTCACGTAAGAATTCACAAGCTTATCCATAGACCATTTCTCTTTGGCTGCTATGAAATGCGCACTCTTAGTGAATCGATCAACGACCACCCAAATCATGTCGTGACCATTCTTTGTTCTAGGTATTTTAGTGACAAAATCCATAGCAATGTTTTCCCATTTACCCATAGGCACAGGTAAATGTTCTAAACTTCCATATGGTTTCTAATGTTGTGTCTTTACTCTCGCACAAGTCACACACTCAGCCACATACTTTGCAACATCAAGCTTCATCGTCGGCTACCAGTAGTAGGGTTTCAGATCCCTATACATATTAGTGCTACCAGGATGAATCGAGTACATGTTCTTATGAGCTTCTTACATCAGAAGATCTCTGACTCCTCCTGTATTAGGTATCCAAATCCGATCTTGGAACACCTTCAGTCCATGACTGTTTACAACGAACACTAACGTTTTTCCTAAACGTTCTCCCTTTCGTTCATTCTTCTCAGAAGCTTCCTCTTAATCTTTCTTTATACTTTCACTATGGTCGAGACAACTTCAATTCTCAACGCTCTAGGCCTTTTCCTTTCAAGATTGACTTTCCGATTGAGAGCATCAGCAACAACATTTGCTTTACCAGGGTGGTAAAGTATCTCACAGTCGTAGTCCTTAAGTAACTCTAGCCAGCATCGTTGCCTCATATTCAATTCCTTCTGACCAAAGAGATATTGGAGACTCTTATGATCAGTGAAAAGTTTGCACTTTGTGCCATAGAGGTAATGCCTCCATATCTTCAGAGCGAATACTACCCCTGCCAACTCCAAATCATGATTCGGGTAGTTCTTCTCATGTTCTTTCAATTGTCGAGACGCATATGCGATTACCTTATCTCTTTGGTTCAAAACACAACCCAATCCAACCCCAGACGCATCGCTATAAACAGCGAAGTCTTCAACTCCATCGGGTAGAGAAAGTATCGGTGCCTCGCATAGTTTCTTCTTTAGCTTCTCGAATGCTTCCTTATGCTTATCACTCCAAGCATAAGTAGTTCCTTTGTGGGTCAAAGCTGTCAATGGACTAGCGATCGAAGAAAAGCCCTGGATAAACCTTCGGTAATATCCGGCTAATCCCAAAAAGCTCCGAATCTCCGTGGGACTTTTCGGTTGTTCCCACTTCATTACAGCTTCAATCTTTGCTGGATCAACCATTATCCCTTCTTGGTTGACCACGTGACCCAAGAATTGGACTTCTCGAATCCAAAAATCACATTTGGAGAACTTAGCATATAGGTTCTCCTTCTTCAAAACTTCCAAAACTTCTCGCAAGTGTCTGTCATGCTCCTCTTGGCTTTTAGAGTAAATCAGAATGTCATCTATGAACACTATCACAAATTTATCTAGGAACGGATTACAAACCCGATTCATTAAATCCAAGAATGTTGCTGGAGCATTGGTTAGTCCAAACGACACAACCAAGAACTCGTAGTGTCCATATCTAGTTCTGAATGCAGTCTTCTTGATATCTTGCTCTCTTAATTTTAGCTGATGATATCCTGATCTTAGATCGATCTTCGAGAAATAGCTCGAACCTTGCAATTGATCAAATAGGTCATCAGTCCTTGGCAACAGGTATCTATTCTTTATCGTTGCTTTATTCAGCTCTCTGTAATCAATGCACATCCTCATGCTCCCGTCTTTCTTCCTTAAGAATAACACCGGAGCTCCCCAGGGCGATGAACTAGGTCTAATGAAACCTTTGTCCAATAACTCCTGAAGTTGCATCATCAGCTCCTTCATCTCCGTCGGTGCTAATCGGTAAGGTGCTTTTGATATTGGCGTCGTCCCTGGTAACAAGTCTATTCTAAACTCCACTTGTCTATAAGGCGATAATCCGGGAAGATCTTCGGGAAATACTTCTGGATACTCACATACGATAGGAATGCTCTGTATCTCCTTTTTCTCCTTTTTTGCATCAATCACAAATGCTAGATACGATGTACATCCTTTGGCCAAACACTTTCTGGCTTTCATCAATGAAATGATTCCAGAATTTACTCTGTGTTTATCTCCATACACCATAAATGACTATTTCTCTGGCGGGTTTACCTTTACAATCTTCTTCTTGCACAATATCTCGGCGTCATTGGCGCTAAGCCAATCCATTCCCAACACGATGTCGAAACCATTAAGTTCTATAGGCAATAATTCCTCGCGGAACTTATTCCCATTCAAGTCAATTAAGATGTTTTTCATACGATGGCTAACAGGTACAAACCTGCCACTAGCAACTTTGACTAATAAAGCGTTATCTAGTCTATCGACAGGCAAAGCTAGATTTCTACCAAATTCATGTGAAATAAAGGAGTAGTTGGATCCATAATCAAATAAAATTTGGGCAGACACTGTGTTTACGAGAAAGGTACCTGAAGTGACATCAGCTTCATCTTTAGCAACTTCCAGTGTCATCTGGAATGCTCTTGCCTTCGGCTTTGGCAGAATGTTGGGTCTTGCTGCCTCCTTCTTTTTCGGGCAGTCCCTCGACATGTGTCGCTCCTCGCCACAACCATAACAAACTTTCTTAGTGAGGGTGCGTTCATTGGCATAGTACCCTGGCTTTCCACATTTAAAACATGTGGCCACTTCCTCACATTTTCCATGATGCTTCTTCTTACATTTTTCGCACCATTTCGCTTCGCCTCCTCCTCCTCTCAAACTAGACTTCGAGAACTTGTTTTTCTTGTTGGACACTGAAGGTCCATCGAACTTCCTTTTCTCACCAACATCTATCCTTTCCAGACCCTTTTCCTTCTACTGGGCCTCCACATTCTTAGCTGCTCGAACAACTGTTTTCAGAGTGGTTGCCATCTTGACTGTCGGGCCAAAGTCGACAGGCAGTCCATTAGTGAACCTCTCAATCTTGGAGAGTTCCGTTGGCACTAGGTACGGAAACAACTTCATTTTCTCAGTGAATGCAATAGCATAGTCATCTATGCTCATCCTCCCCTTCTTCAAGTTTTGGAACTCATTGTTCAGATCAATTGGATCTATCTCTGAACAATACTGCACCCTTAACTGTTCCAAGAATTCCTCCCATGACATTTTTAGGGCTTTTCCTCGTGGCATAGTATCTGCCAGCAACTTCCACCAACTCAAGACTCCAGTCTTCAGTTGTCTAACTGCAAAGACAGTCTTCTGTTTGTTGCTACAGTCGCAACTTTCAAATACCATCTCCATTTCGGAGATCCAATCCATAATCTCAACAGGCCTTGGGCTTCCAGAAATACTTGGCGACTTGGCGCCCAAGAAATTCTTTTACACTCGTCCATCCTTGTTATTTCTCCTTTCCGGGTCGTTCCTTCGTTCTCCTTGATTCCCAACTTGACTCACCATGCGGCTATTGTTATCTTCCTCCGATTACTCGGGAATCAGTTCGGGTTCCTCAATAGGTATGATTGGTTCGTCCCTATTTTCATGTAACATCCGTCGCATTTCTTCCCTTTGTTCGGCTAACATAACCCGAACCATGGCTTGCACCCCAGCCATTGTTATTGGTTCTGGTGTTGCTGCTACAACAGGTACTTGCTCAATCACTGGTGGTTGATTCCTGTTTTCATCCGCGTTTCTAACGCCACTCCTGGTTCTTACCATTTTTGATCTACACACCAAATAAGGTGAAATTAGATCCTCATCCATGATAGATAATTAAATCATCCTTGTCACTCCGAAATGTTTACATGTTAGTTCTAATACCGTAGACGTACGTTTAGAATCCTACACATATAAGGTTTCCAGATCCGGTCGGCAACAGACCATAGATCCGAACAAATAATATCATATATGGCAACATATAACATTTAGCACATAAAAGCATTTTAGGCAACTTTCCTAAAATAAACTAGTGCTCGTGTCTATAATATAACAGACACACATCTCACAACCTCCACTTAGCATTCTAAGTTTAAGTCTAGAAATCTTACAAAATTCTAGTTCGCTTAAACTAATGCTCTGATACCAACTGTGACATCCCCAAAATCACGGCCAGAAAAGACCGATTTTATTTATGCTTTTTAAGATAATTTCAGAGTAAATCCATTTGATTTAAAAGAGTTGCGGAATTTGTTCCCAAAAACAAAATATGATAAAATAATATTAATCAAAGCATTTCATCAAGAGATGTATTTTCATTATATAATCAAAACTCGTGATATCATGTTTCGATACAGACCATAAAGCATAAACGATAACATTACAAGTCATTCAACAAATATATACATATACAGACTTGTAGACAAAACAACTTGATGATTCATCCATCTTATGCCCTCGCGCCACTACCTGTAATACGAATAAACTGAGTGGGTCAGGCTTGGAAGCCTGGTGAGCATATAGGGTTTTCAACCCACAATAAATAATTATATTTAATTTAACCAACCAACAATAACCCGATTACCTATTCCCGTTATCCTCACTTTATGTCCCTAAAACAACATCTATCTCAAGGGAACTAATCTAGGATTTTCATCATGACGGACATTACTGCTAAGGGGTTTCCTCAACAATAGATATCCTAAAGGCAACCATGAGGGGGATAGAGTACACCGGTGAACACATCGTTCACAACACCTACAAGTTATGAACCTGCTAGCATTCCACTGGACTGTCTAGGTCAACATCAACAACATCGAGGCCTCTCATCTGTTTATCACACATCAACTATTTACCCATGTTCTACCCAACATATTAGTAGATAAAAATATATTTTTTTTATACATAGTTTAAAACTAGTATAGCATGTTCAATCAATACATATTCCATATAACAGATGAGGCACACACACACATAACACGTATTTCATAGAGAATAAATCAGATTTATGAGATAGAAGAAAGTGAATATACATTCACACTTATAACAACAAAATATACACATAACACGTATTTTATATAAACTACTTCATAATTATGCGTTAGAAGAAAGTAACTACACACTCACTTGATCAGAAGATGATCGGACAACACTACGACTTGCAGAAGTAGTATTCTTCGGTAGATCTGGAAGATCTTCACAAAAACCGGGCTTCTCGCGAGCAGAGCTTCGGCTCGGGAATTGAACTTCTCGGGATCTTCGGGGCTTCGGGACTTGCTTCGGGGCTCAGGATTGATACCAGGGCTTCGACATACTTCTGGCATGCAAAACGCTGCAAAACGGGAGAAAGAGAAGAGAATTTGGCAAATGGAGTCGGCTGCCCTCGCAAGCCTTTTATAGGAGGCTGAGGCCTCGCATTACGCTGGACGTAATGCTCTACGCGGGGCGTATGCCTCGGAAATCTTCACTGGTTACGTATCCGAAGAACTCGAGTGCGAGGCTCGTCATGCTTCGTTGTACGCTGGGCGTACAGCCCTACGCTGGGCGTAACTCGGATAAGTCCGGTGACTCCCCTTCGGATTATATCGGATTAATAATTAAATTTATATATTAATTATTTAATAAACTTCAAAAATTCATATCTTATTCATACGAACTCCGTTTTTGATGTTCTTTATATCCACGCGTAGGTGACACTACGCTCTACAAGTTTCGTTTAGACTCCGTCGGCTAATTTTGACTTTATTTTTTATTTTTTATTTTTAGTAGGCCGGGACAAGAAAACTCCGTTATAAATTTATAACTTCTTCATCCGACGTCCGTTTTCGCCTATCTTTTTATCGTTTCACTACGATTAACGAGATCTTCAATTCTTGTTTAGATTGTTTCGGCTAAAAACCGCTCGGTCTCAAATCGAGTATTCGGGCTGCATACTGCTAAGTCGAAACTTCGGAAAATCATAACTTCCTCATACGAAGTCAGATTTGGGCGTTCTTTTTATGCACGCTCTCGGTTTAACGAACTCTACGACATTCATTTAATTCACTAGGGCTAAATATAGCTCTATCGTAAATTTCACTTTTTACGTCATTCAGTGTTGCCGGTTCCGTCGCGAAACTTCGACAGATCATAACTTCTTCGTTATAACTCGGATTTCGACATTCTTTGTATATTCGGAAACCTCGTTTCAACTACTACAACATTATCCATAGATATCAGCTTTATCTAACATTTTATTTTGACGCTTATTTTTATTCTCAATTACATTAAGACACACAATTAAGCACAAAACACATAATACTCAAATAATACACTTCTATTATTTCAAAACGGGTTACAAAGGTTAACCTAGACTATTACATCAACATTAATGACAAGCCCAGAAACACAAGCGTTACAATAGTGGTTCTAGATTGGAGATTTAGACAGAGGAAGGTGAGTCAGCAGGATAACAGACTTGGGAGTAGTCTGGACCGGTGCTGAGGACTGTATAAGGATATTACAGTCAGAGGTCAAGGACCTAGAGATCGTGATAGAGAGGTGAGAGTGGATTGCATCCTGTTGTGTCGAACCGAAGGGTTCGAGGGTGACGTAAGGACAAGGTCCTTAGTTCCGAGTATGGTTATAGGTTGAGTTATGTATGTGGAGGTATTTCCCATCTAGGGTATTCCATCATGAGGATGACCGGACCCTGTGAATGATTGGACCTGGTGTGTTTGGTGTTCTAGCTCGAGGCTGTTTGGGCCAGGTACGAGTGGTTAAACGATATGTTTGGTTGATGGATTATGGGAGCCGAGGGATGGGGGATCATGTCAGCACAATAAGGGATTTGATCCAGGGAGGAAACGGGATGAGTTCCATCGGTGCAAGTTAATAGAGGTAACACTTGTTGGGCGAAAGATAGCGACTTAATACTGGGTCAAGACCCGGTGGTTTAGAATGGTATCCAGATTCGCAGGTGGCGAATGAATGCGTAAGACAGAAGTAAGGTAGTGTCTTCAGGTGGCACTTAGTTGATGAGTGTTTTCATCCGAGAAAAGAAGCCGGTGGCCGGCTTGAAGCAGTTGATCAGGACCCTGCAAGGGAAGAGATAGATTTTAGGGTTTCGATAGCAATGTTTGAAGGAATCTGGGTCGGTTTGAGATCAGTGGATGCATTGTGGGAGTATCATCCGTAGTTTTGTATTGCCGCAGGCTTCGAGGACGAAGCCTAATCTAAGTGGGGGAGAATTGTAACATCCCAAGTTCGGAATCAAGAAGTTAAAGGACTTAAAGTGTAAATTTAGGAAAGGGAATCGATGACTAGGTCTCTTACTCGCCGAGTCAGAGCGGGATTCTGTCGCGGTTTAAGTGGTCAACTCACCGAGTCGTCGGCTTGGACTCGACGAGTTGGTGCTAAAGAGAGAAAACCCTAATCCCGAGGGTTGCACCCTATTTAAAGGACTTTATGTCCTTCTCCCAGACACTTAATCCTCCTGAGAGTTCCAGAAACCCTAATTTTTGTGTGAGACTCCATTGTTGAGGAGATTGAAGCTTGGAAGAGGAAATTGGTGGAAGGAGCTTAAGAAATTAGAGGCTAGCATCAAGGGGCTTGTGTAGATCTGGGATCTACTTCAATTTGGGCACATCTTGGAGGTAATAAGCTGTTACCTTCCCTCTTTTGCATCTAGATCTATTATCATTTGAGATTTGGGGCATTTTCGGTATGATTAAGAGTTATTTCGAGTTAGAGGCTTAGATCTGAGGTTGCTACTTCAGATCTAGACTTGTGATAGTCCAAAATGTCATAAAGTTTCAGTCTTTGAGTTGTTGATGAAGCCCCTTTGTCATAACCCAATCCCTAGTGTGTTTTGGGCCTATATCTCCTTGGTTTCACGTAAAGTTTGCAACTTTATGTGAGGGGTAGATTATAGAAGGGTGGATCTATGGATTGAAGCCCCTGCATGGCTTGAAAAGCCTCTGAATGGATTGAGAACAGGAGAGACTCAGCGAGTCAGATGGGTGTACTCGACGAGTTGTATGAATATGTGCATGGACTCGGCGAGTTGGAAGAACAACTCGGCGAGTCTGTTGAAGATTGCCTTGGACTCGGGGAGTCTGTTCGTGGACTCGGCGAGTCTGATCGCAGAACCCAACCTCTTTTGGTTAAAGCCTTGGATTAAGTGAGTCGTTTGGTGACTCAGTGAATCGGACAGAATGGGACTCAGAGATCGTTGAACTCGACGAGTGTTGGGGCGACTCGGCGAGTTAAGTTGTGGTGTGAGAGTTTTTTGGGAATGGGAACTCGGCGAGTCGACGGGTTGACTCGACGAGTAGAATCAATTAGGAAGGTTGACTTTTACTGAGGACTTTAACTTTGACCAAGAGTTGACCAGTTTGACTACCAAGGGTTGTAAGTCCCTAATTTTCTTGTGTATCAATCAGATTCGTTTGATGGTGCGAAATCCCAATCAAACGGATGATGTTAGATAAAATAGAAGAGAAGGAGAAGAAGAATAATATGAATCTATGTATGAATTGATTAGAACGAAGATCCAGATACAAAAGATTCACACACACAAAACTTCTCTCTAGTTTCTCTCTTGGCTGTACACTCCTTACTGTTCATCAATCTCTACTCCTCACCCTAACACCTATATATATATATATATATATATATATATATATATATATATATATATATATATATATATATACTAGGGAATATGGGCTTGGTGAACATGGGCCGTAAATGGGTTTATGGCTGTAAACCTGTTTACGGCGGTAAACACTGACCGTAAACTAGACTGAAAGCTCATAAAATATTACATAAAAATATAATTGCCCAGAAAAGCAAAGTATAAACCATATTTTGACCCAACAATCTCCTCTTGGTTTATAACTTTCTTTTCTTAATTGACCCAACAAGCTCTCCCTAAAAAGTAGCTGACTTTTCTTGTTAATCGTCACTGGGAGATTGGCTTCAACATTTATCTTCAAATTCTTCACGACTTCAAGATGTACTTGATGAATCTTCAATGAATGACTTCATCTTGAGCACTTGAGCTTTTCCTCAAGATTTGACATTGAACACACAATGGGTGAGGAGGCTTCTTGTACTGATTCTTGAAAGATGGCGCTTTCAGCTTGAGAATCTTCAGAGAGAACATCAGAGAGAACAAATCTTCTGGATCACTTCAGCAGGTACAACGATAGCAACAGACTGATTGAGGAGGCTTCAATACAATCTGTCACATAATCTTCAATTTCTGCTTCACCTTGCTTCTTGGGTTGAAGGATTAAATGTTGTAAGAATAATCGTCATTTCTTGCTCCTTCGAATGAAAACTCTTCGATGCTCACGAACGAAGCCGTGGCTCAGAAATCTTCGACACAAACTCCATGAGTTTCATCTTCACCTGAATTCACTTTTCAAGACAAAACAAAACTAAAAGAAAACTTTGAACAAAAAGTAAAACAAAAATAACACTATTTTTTGATTTTGAATTTTCTGATTTTTGGTTTTTTTTTAATTTTAATTCTCCCCTACTATTTAAATTAGAAGAACACTATGAACAAACTTAACAAAAACAAAAATAATAGCTAACTATAAGAGTGATTTGCGATCAAAGTTTTTAGACAACCTTTATCCGTTTATCAGTACCTCTCCTTTCATGAATAGATCTGGTCAATCGCCGGTATTATGGTCCACTTAAACACGAGAGATTGTGACAAAATTAGGACATACTATAAGTGACAAGACAATGTAATCCTAAGTTCCTAGATAATATTTCTTAAGGACCATTCAGCTGACGACGACCAAAGATATTGTTGTCCACCTAAATTGAGCAGCGAGATCTACAGACAAACTGTATGTGCTCAATTTTAATTGTACTAGAACGTGTTTCCCGCTTCCTGATATGCTCCAGCCATCAAGGACTTCTAGAATACTCCTTACACCGGATGAGCAGACAATTATTAAGAGAGAAGATAGATTTAGAATGCATATGTTGTACATCCAGGTCGGATCTCTTCCAATCACGCAAAGGATGAAACATATGACTAACTGAAGTTTTTAGAGGAATTTAGAACAGAATGGTGCATATACTGTGTACCAGGTCGGATTATGAGTCACACAAAGGAGACAGTATATGGCTAACAGATAGAAAGAATTGCATAGATAAAAGATGCAGAGAGATAGAGTTGCATATGTTACAATCCAGGTCAGATCTCTCGATCACGCAGAGGAGGCAACATATGACTAACAGACAGAAAGAAAGAAAATAACCTTCTACAGACCTAATTTATCGGAATTCCCCAGTCACCCCTTCCAACCGGAATTAAGGACAGAATCCGCACATCAAGGAAAAGTGAATCCACAATTCTAGATACGGGTTCATTAGTGTGACCGGTAGATTCTCATGTATATCTCCCTGCTCAACCTATCCGAGCGTCGTATTGTCAGGCTAAACGGATCTAACTAGGTCAAGATTTTTCAAGTCTCTATATTCCTTAAGTTCATCTACGCCTAGTCAAGTCCATTTTAATTTCTTGTGCCTACCAGCGCATCGAACACAGAGCCTAGACAATTCAGATTCAGTCCCTTACACAGATTCAGATTGCCTGTTATCACATGATTATATCACTTCCCAAAACATCTCCTGCAAGCACATTCCATTAACACCATATTTTTGATTTTCTAATTTTCTAATGTTTTTGGATTTTTTTTAAATTAAAATTTTATAATTTTTGTTTTGTTTTTATTTCTCCCCCTAAATTTGTGCATAGGAGAGAAACGAAAGTAATCGCGCAAATTTAAACTATCCTAAAACAAAAATTAGTCTTTAAAGCGAATCAACTTAAGAAAATCTCAGGAGTATAGAGAAGAAAACTCAAACCGTAAGTCACCAATTGAATTTGCATCCAGAAGGTCTGAGAACAGCACGCGTAATCTCAAAACAGATCCGAAAATTCTTCATGTCATTAAGCACTAACCCCATGAGTGATCTCTTCCTTTCCCGCAAAAGGACACATACTCTCAAGCAATGTTCTGAGTGTTGTATAGTTGAGAGATGTCCCCAATCATATGCCAGGAGCAGCCACCACCAACAAACTGAAGTCTGATGATATGCCTCCATAGCTGCTCCGACACAGAGCGGGATCAGTTGGTCTTTGGAACACAATCCATTTTGAAACTGGGTTGACCTTTGTTATCAACACACGATACTCTCTCCCATGACATATCCTGCTCATCACAAACAAAAGATGTAGAAATATTAGAATCATTAATTGATTTGGGAGATTGAACCTTTGGTACCTATTTGTATTCGGGTTTAACCCATTTCTTGTTCAACCTGATGGGTGCCTCGGCACTTGCTTTGGAACTTGAAGTCGGCCGTTGAGATGACTTTGATTTTGACTTCATAGGAGCATCTCTTGGATTTGGCTTCTTGGCCGACATTTCCTTCTTGTTCTTGGGAGTTAGATTCTTGGCCTTCTGCGCGTTCCAGTCACCATGGTCTGAACGTGAACTGGAAGGATTTCTTTTGAAGTATCTCCCACTTGGCGCTTTTTGCCATCCTTGTGCACAGTAGGGAACGTATGCGCGATTTGGACAGTTTCGAGCAATGTGTCCAGGTGTTCCACAGTGAAAACATGTCTTTTTCTTCACAATGAAGTTGTTTCTTCCTGCCCCTGGTGGCGTATCCTTGCCTTGTCTCTTATTGTTCCCACAAGCACAATTGCAACAGACACTCTATTTTACTGGAATTAGAGGTCTGTATTTCTCAATGGCAGGTTTGTTAGGAGTAACATCATTCGAAGCAACAGATTCTGAGTTCAAGGAGTCATTGGTTTGTTCAGTAGTGTTCTCCTTGTTCTCATCTTCTGCTACTTTACCTGCACATGAAGTAGAAACATTAATATATTCAACCTGAATACCTCCTGACATAAATCCAGGTGGTTTGCCATATTGAAGATGTGCCTCCTTGTCAATTTCTTCCTGTGTCATAGGGATGGATGTGTAGTTATGATTGAAAGGTGGAGGAACACTATCATACCCTAGACCCTTGTTTTGATTATCCTTGAATTTTAATTGGGTTTCAAATAGGGACTCCACTGTCTGACTTGACGCAGTATAATTTTTAAAACTAACATCTGTTTTTCCACACTTAATTTTTACAGTGTCAAGTTCTTCAGTTACAGCAGCAAGTTGTCTCTTAATATAGTCATAATTTTCACACTTGTTGCTATACTCTTCCTGAAGTTTCCTAAAGTCCTTGGTTTTTGCTTCTAATTCAGCCTTCAGGGGTTTCTGTCGTTTCCTAAGTTGATATCCTTCATATCTCAGGTCCTCAACTTCTCTTTTTAATAAATCAATTTATTCCCGAAGAAATTTAATCGTAGTTTCATAAGTTGGAGTACGTGTAACTTCAGTGACCGGAATGTTTTCAGAACTCATTGTTTTTCTACACTACAAAGCATCAAGTTCTTCAATTACATCAGCAAGACTAAGATGATTGAGATCTTTTGTCTTCTTGATGATAGCCACGTTCATATCCCACGATTTCGGAAGTGAATTC
The DNA here is from genome assembly GCF_002870075.4 of Lactuca sativa. Taxonomy (NCBI): domain Eukaryota; kingdom Viridiplantae; phylum Streptophyta; class Magnoliopsida; order Asterales; family Asteraceae; genus Lactuca; species Lactuca sativa. The sequence goes on along the minus strand of NC_056627.2, from coordinate 304,976,042 downwards.
AGTAGCTTTTTGTTTATCTCAAACTTAGACAAGCAGATCCCATCTATATTCATCTCAGTAGTAAGTGTAGTAAATCGCTACAACTGAGTTTCGAGGGTTTCTCCAGGGATATAATCGAAAATGTTGAAATTTTGTCTTAACATATCCTGACGACTCTCTTTCATGTTTTCAACTCCCTCGTAGACCTTAAAATCAATTAAAAAGCACAACTAGAAGCCAAAATCAAACTTAAAAGTCAAACCCTTTGATTATAAACCTCAAAGGTCAACCTTAAAAGTCAAATTTAAAAAGTTAAAATCAAAAGTCCAACTTAAAAGTCAAACCGAAAAGCTAAATTTGAAAATTTAAAAGTTAAACGAAAAAGTCAAAGTTTAAAGTCAAATGTCAAACTTGGAAGTCAAAGTCAAAATTTAAGGTCAAAAGTTAAAAAATAAAAGTCAAAAATTAAAATATAATTTTATTTATTAATTTTAATTTTATTTATTTATTTATTTATTTATTATTATTATTATTATTATTTTTTTATTTATTTATTTTTTTAAATTTTGGATAAAAAAAGGAATTTAAAATCAAAAGGAATTGAATTTTAGGTTAAAAGTGTCAAAAATGCAAAACTTGGTTGCAGCAGAGAAGCCTTTTGAATTAAGACGCGAAGGATTTGAACAAGTTGCTAACTAGTTGGGTTGGTAAGGCACTGAAGTGAGGAACCAAAGGTCGCGGGTTCGATCCTCTGCAGCCCCAAATCCGTTCTATCTTTTTTAATATGCGAAGGAAGATGATGTTGCGAACTTCGGATCCATTGCGAGGCCAAGAAGCGATGCGAGGACGAGGCCGTAAACCACCGAGGACCAAAAACTGAAGCCGTAAACTCCGAGGCCGCAAGCTCGGACCGTGAACCTCGGGCCGCAAACTCCGGACCGTGAACCTCGGGCCGTGAACTTCGAAACGCTAGCCGCCGGCCGCAAACTCCGCCACACCCTCGCAGGTTTCGACCAAAAACACCGATTTTTCGACTTTGAAGCTCCAAAACTCGATCAAAAACCTTTTTTTACGAAAAACGCGAAGAACAAACCCCCCTTATTTTTCAGAGATCTATCCAAAAACACAAAAATATTTCGAAAATAAGATCAAATAATGCTCCAAATCTGACAAAATTGACTGATACAACCAAGCTCTTATACCAATTGTAAGTCCCTAATTTGTCTGTGTATCAATCAGATCCGTTTGATGGTGCAGAATCCCAACCAAACGGATGATGTCAGATAAAATAGAAGAGAAGGAGAAGAATAATAATATGAATCTATGTATGAATTGATTAGAATGAAGATCCGGATACAAAAGATTCACACACACAAAACTTCTCTCTAGTTTCTCTCTTGGCCGTACACTCCTTACTGTTCATCAATCTCTACTCCTCACCCTAACACCTATATATATATATATACTAGGGAATATGGGCTTGGTGAACATGGGTCGTAAATGGGTTTACGGCCGTAAATACTTACCGTAAACTAGACTGAAAGCTCATAAAATTTTACATAAAAATATAATTGCCCAGAAAAGCAAAGTATAAACCATATTTTGACCCAACAAGGGTATTTTGGTAATTCCGGTATTTATGGAATTGGTTCTTTGGTAATGTTCTGTGGCGAAGTTCGTGTCGGTGGTCGGAGCAGCTTGGTCTTATCTCTTCAGTCGGAAATTGCAGGTGAGTTATCCTCACTATATCGACAGGGTCTACGGCACCAAGGTCGGCCCTTTATCGGATGAAAATCTAGGTATTGTTTGTTATGTTATTGCTTTGCTAGATCTGTATCCTGGTATTTAGGATGGTGTTATGTTAGTGACCTGGTTAAGGTTGGTACCCGATATTTAGGGAAATGTTATGTTGTTGACCTGGTTAAGGTCGGTACCCGGTATATAGGGTGATGTTATGCTAGTGACCGGTTAGGTCGGAATCCTGGTTAGGATGTTGATATGCTATGTGATCTGATAGACTGTTTGTCTGATTAAGGATTTGTTATGTGATTAATTGTTTTATGTGCACATGGTTGTTTGACGGGAGTTGGGTTAAGGCGGGTCCTACTTTGTGTTGTAGGCTAACATACCCATGGCGGACCAGATATTCCGAAGGCCCAGCGAGCGGTCCGGATAGTCATACTGTAGAAAACACTCATCAACATACCCAGGGCGGACCGGATATTCCGAAGGCCCAGCGAGTGGACCAGGCCGAATGAAGGCCCGGTGTGGGCGGACCAGTCATAATGTAGACTCAGAGAGTGGACCAGGTGGATTGAAGGCCCGGTGCGAGCAGACCAATCACATTGTAGACTCGATGTACATGGCTAGACTCGAAGGGTGGACCAGGTGGAGTGAAGGCCCGGTGCGGGCGGACCAGTCACACAGTAGACCCGATGTGCATTGTTGTTCTATTTGTGATATGTTATGAGTATGTTTATGTGTGGTTGGTATTTTGGGGGTAACTCACTAAGTTTTTGGGCTTACAGTTCAGTGTATTGTTTCAGGTACTTCAGGAGATCGTGGCAAGGCGAAGGCATGATCATACCGCTCCTCATGTTTTATGATTTATGTGATATGGTTCTGGGAGATACTCTGGTGTTTAAACTATTTTGAAAACAAGATGTATGAACTTAATAGTTTTTGAATGAGATAAAATGTTTTAATTTGGCTCGAATTTTTTAGGTGTTACAAGAAGCCTACAGTGGAAGCAGTAGTAGGGTGTTTAAAACCAGGAGCTTCAATTCCTATGACATTTGAGGTGTTTGCGTTCACTACACCTAAGGTTCAAGTGGAAGAGGAAAGTAACGAAGAAGAAGGAAATTCGGGTGATATTAAGGAGATAAATGACAAGGATCTAGGTGAGGAAATAGAAGAGTCAGTAATTGTCAAAATGGAGTTAGACAAGGAAGATCATAAAGAACAAGAGAAAAAGAATACAAGGATAAAAAGGGAAAACAAGGGATTGAATCGCAAGCATGAAGAAAGTGTCGATCCAAAGAAGAAGGAAAACTCAAAGATAGCATACATACGAAGGGTACAAGCATAAAAGAGAATATGGAAAGAGAAAAAGGAGAAAAGGAAGATCCCACTCCCACCCGCAACAACGTAGAGTTAGAAAGAGTCTGGCTCACGACTCCACAAAAGGAATCGTTTCTCAGGAGGTAACCGGATGTTTTAAGAGTTTGCATTTTCTTTTCTTTTGATTTCTTTTTAGTTTTTTTTTCATTTTTAGTTTTTAGTTTAGTTTAACCAAATGATCATGTGTTTCTCTAGTCTTTTGATCTTATTTGTAGTAAGAAAATGAAGTAGTGAAGGAGCTTGATTGATGAACAAGCCGTGATATTTTTGGAAGATTATAATTGAAGACCATATTTTTGAATAAGTGTGGGGTTCCCACTAAATGAAGAGAAGAGTTTTGACGAATTTTACAGAAAGAAAAGGTTGCGAATCGTCCTAAGGCATTAATAAGAAAAGATGCATTATTTTGGCTTTTAATGACATTCTGAGAGGTCACCACAACGTGGTCATCATCTCCACGTCGTGACATTAGTTATTATCATGATTGAATTCCATCAGACCTATTTCCACGACGTGGCATCACTAGACTACGTCGTGGTGCTCTAATCTTTCACGATGATGACTTCTTACTCAACACCACGATGTGGCGTTACTTTCCCACGTCGTGGTTGAGGTTCAACATAATTTTTGAAGATGGTTCTTCGGTTTACATTGATCCGGTTCATTTACATTCACGAGAAAAAAGTCCAAAAGTACTGTATCTAGCCATTATACGAGATGTCCACCACACAAGTTTCAAAATTCGATCTCGTCACTACTACCCAAGGGGAGTTTGTTCCAGTTCCTACTTTTTACTTTTATTGTTTAAGAATGCAATAGGGACATTGTATCAATTAAGTGTGGGGTATGGAATTGAATTTAAGAATACTCTATAATAGAATCTAGTTAAAACAAAAATTGTTATATTATTATGCTGAGATCTAGGTTGTTAGTGTTGTGTGAGACGATTTGATGCAGGTATCAATGTTTATTTGAGCCAATATATCTTATAGTATATTTTTCGCTTGCCTATCCTAGTGAAATCATGGAACAAAAACACGACCATGCTTAGTTTGAGGGACATACTACGTTTAGCATCGTATATCATAAATTTATCTAGGAGAGCTTATGTAGTCATTGCACATTAGACTAATATCTCTAACCAATAAGGGTTGACATTAAGTTCTCTTGCTTAAGCATATGTTTTTTTTAATGATTTTTAGTTTTGAGTGAAAAAAAAGTGAGAAAAAAATTTTTAAAATAGGAAAAAACTTGCAAAAAATTGAGAAAATAAGAGTCTACAAAGCTATGAAGATCAAGAAATATGAAGAAAAGTTCAAAAATCGAAGACTCGAGAATAAGGCAATTCGTCAAGTTATTATTATTTGTAATTTTTCTTTCTAGGTTATTTTTCCTTATGTATGCTTGGGAGCTTAACCAAAAATACCTTGAGGTTAAGAAAGTTTTCTGGGGATGGATTCGTATGGATGCATAAAATGAATGTTGTTCAAAAGAAGTGGGGAAGTGTTTATGAAGATTGTGAGTATTTAGGATTGGGGAGGTTTTTAGGAAAACTATACACAAATACATGCATTGCGGTCTTGAGGTAATGGAGAGGCTCAAAATGGATTGTCTTGTGCGATGTTGGAAGCTAGGGTTATGATGTGATGATAAGATAATGATAAAAATCAGTTTTTCTTGAGGACAAGCAAAATCCAAGAGTGGGGTATTTTCATATAAGGCATATTTATTCATATATTTCGAGCATATTTCTAATATTTTTAGCTACTATTATGCTTATTTTGGTATAAGAGGTACTTATTATGGTTGAAATCTTTTTTGTAGTAGCAAAGACATTCTCGGGACGAAAATGAAGCAAACGAGGAGCTGGAAGTAGGAAAATGCAGGCTAAGTCAAAAAAAGAAGACAAAGAAGGGTTGAAAACAGAATACCACGACATGGCGAATGGAAGATTCATGAGCATTAATGCTGAATTAGAGAATACGGGATATCTACGAAGACCACGACGTGGTGCCTATTCATCACGAGATGGTGATCAGATATATGGAAATTATATACATCCAAACATTAGGTCGGATGGAGGGACTTCTGGCTGATTTTCTGGGGAGGATTACGACTATAACCTTCTGGAAAACTCTTGGAAGATCAGAATTTGATTCGAGTTCAAGAATTGAAGAGAGCTAGAAGATATCTACATAGATCTATTCGATTTGCTAAACATTACTCATGTCTAATCTTATTTGCATGGATTTTGTGTGTTTTTATGTTAGTATGAGAGGCTAAAAACCTTATACTCTTGTTTAGGGAAGATGAACTTGATCTTATTGTGTTGATTTCAAATTTTGGATGTTATATGTTGATTTTACTTATGTTTGATAATTAAAATCCTAGCATGTTAAAGTTCTAGTTTATATTGCCTATTAATCAAGTTATGTGTGGTAAATGATCAATCTAGTTGCATGAATTTGTTACCTAATTATTTATGATCATTAAATAATTAGATATGGGATTAATCACATCTTAGACCAGGTAATTAAAGCTAGTAACTTTAACTATGTTAGAGAGCATAATTAACCTTAATTGGTGGTTGGTTGCCTAACTTGATCATAGTAGAAAAGATATTATATTTATCCTTCATAGCCCAAGTTGTGCTTATATCATTTTTGTGTTTAACCTGTATCTGAACATTGCATGGTAATTCATAAATTGATACATCTAGGTATTTGATCATAATAACTAGTTAATGAATTGGTAATCAATATATTCTATCCACTAGAAATCAACCATAGGAGTATAGGAAACCGTACTGAACAGAAGTACTCTTTAAATCTTGAAGTAAATTTGTGTTCTTTGTTTGCTTATTTGCTAATTTGATAATAGTTTGAATTAAGCTCTTCTGATCTTGCAAAATCAATTAAAAAACCCTCTACTTTAAGTTTGTTTTCTTAGTTTAATTAGAAGTAATTACCTTAAATAATTAAATTATGTTCCCTATGTTCGACACCCGACTTACTTATTGTTCTATAATCCGACTATGTATACTACCTATACGTGCATAGTTAGTTAACTTTTGTTAGGTTATAAATTTAAAACTAGTAAGTACTTATGTGCACATCAATTGTGAATTTGGATTGAAGCAAAATTGGATATTGAATATTTTAGTAGCATTTTAATTCAATTTTTTCAGTTTTAGTTTTGGCTATGGTATCATTTTGTCTTAAATCTAATCTAATGGTCATGAAGGTGGTTATGTGGTTATATGATATAATTGTTATGTGTTGAACACACACACACACACACACACACACACACATATATATATATATATATATATATATATATATATATATATAGAGAGAGAGAGAGAGAGAGAGAGAGAGAGATGACAGTTCACTTGAGATTAAAAAAAAGTAGAGATCTTGAGATTTAACCTCAATCACACATTTCACATTTGCCGTTCTAACGCTTCAACGTACCGACAACATCAAGTTATGCCTAATCATAAATGATTTTATATATATATATATATATATATATATATATATATATATATATATATATATATATATATATGTCTGTTCACAAATTGAGTAATCATATATGATTAAGATAGTTGGTGGCAGAAGAGGTGGTGGTGATAGAGATGGCGGCGGTATAAGTGACAGAGGTGATAGTGGTGGGGTCGGCTGGTGTCAGAGGCAGTGGTAGTGGTGGTGGTGGTGGCGGTTGTGGTGGTGGGGGTGGTGACAGAGGAGAAAGGAACGGGCGACGCTATATAATCATTTATGATTATTACAGGTTGTCGCGCCAGTACGCTGAAGGGTTAGAGCGGAAGATGTGAAATATGTAGCTGAAGTTAAAAATGGACATCATCAAGAAGTTAAAAATGGACATCATCCTTGATAAATAAAAATGATTTTGTCACTTGTCATCTTTTAATGCATTATGTCATCTGACTTTTTTTTATTACTTTTAATTTATTTTTTTCACAAGTCATTTTATGGTTTTTAATTTATTTTATTAAATTTCACATAATATTTAATAAAATAAATATTAATAAATGCATATCAATTTCATTAATAGATTTTTCTTCCAATTTCAAAATTAATAAATTAAAGCCTCATTAGTTTTTTTTGTTTTTTTTCTAAATTATTTATTTAATTTTAAAAAGGAAAAAAACATTTTAAATTTAATTATTCAATCACTTTTCTTATAAATTCAAGCTTTTCATATGTTTAAAATTTCAAATTAATTTTTCTTTTAAATAAACTTATGTAATATATTGGTCTCACACATACTCTATAACATGCAAAAACAAAAGGCATAAATCTGACGGAATGATCGGTAGCAAATCGAGCAAATTTGTACATATAGAACACTAACAATCAACTACCTCATGATTGGTACACATCAAAATAATTAAAATAGAGGTTGGTTAAAAGGACATCATATTTTACCATATACACATCCTAATTAATTTTTGAAATATTTTGTTGGTAGAAAATGCATTGTTTTTGGAAAAAACTGATTATAAATAGTTGATTATAAAAGAGATAATAGAATGTCTAAAGAGTTATCTTAAAATAATAGGCTTCTATTAAATTGGTATGGTTTTTCGATTTCGGTTTAAAGAATAAATTTACAATCATCTTTAACAAAGTCATAAACCAAGGATTTCAAAGAAATTAGAAAGTTTAAAGAAATTACAGTTAAAAGAAGCACATAAACAATTAACTAAAAGAATGCTCAACCTGTCTCATAAAAGTGTGAAACATAGTTAGTTAATTACAATCACATATACAAAACTACATACCAAAATTCAAATATTTTATACAATTATATACGAGTGGATGATGAGTTTGTGTTTGATAAGCGTGTGTTTGACTTCTTTCCAAAATCGTCATATAAAAGTTAGAACAAAATATAAAACTAACTTATTTAAACAGCATAAAACAATAATTAAAGTTCCTTCCTTTCATGACCTATCGAAATCAAACATACGTATTTTAGAAATTAAATTTATTTACATTTTGATATGATCCCTCATATATATATATATATATATATATATATATATATATATATATATATATATATATATATATATATATATATATATATATATATATATATATATATATATATATATATATATATATATATATATATGAGAACCGTCAAAAGTTAAGAACCCTAAGAACCTGTAAAAAACATCACTTCAACTTTCTAACTTAAACATCATTAGTTCATTCTTTCACCTGACTTCAAACATATCTTCATCTTTGCTTCTTTCTTCATCAGATAACATCCACCATTTCCGTCGTCCTTACTACCGACGACTTTGCTCCGACGACTTACCACCGTCGTCTCCGATGTCGACAACATCATCGCCACCACCGTCTCCTTCGCCGACGTCTGCTACCACCATAAATCACCACCTCCTTCTCAGATCCTCGATGAATATCCATATCTACATCAGATCTTACTAGATCCACATCAGAAATCACCAGATCTACATCAGATTTGACTAGATCTACATCAGATCAGATCTACATCAGATCTCCAATGAAACATCCATACCTGACTATATAGACTTCTATTCGAGATTCTGACATCATCGTCGAACCTCCGACATGTACCACCTCCAAATGCGTCATCACCATCATATCTTCACTACACCTTCAGATCTGTTTCGCCTCTATAATTTCGTGTCATTTCGTTGTTCATGCTCGTGATTCCAGATCTGATTTCCTTCAGATCTAGTTTAAAACCTTCAGATCTGATTTCCTTCATGTTCTCCATGTCTAAACCTCTAAATCTTTTTTGTTCATTTGGATTTTGTTCTCCGTATAGAAGCATGCTCGCAACTGAAACTCTAGCTGCCACAAGATCTGAAGAAATCTAAAAGAGCTCCGGTAAGATTGAGACCGGATCTAAGACCACCGTCAACCGCCACCACTTATGTTACTTCGACGCTGTATTAAACACTGTCAAATATCCTCCATCTATTTATCTCTGATCTCTAGTGAAACACATCAGGTATGTTGATATTTGTTTACTTTTTTTTTCTTTCTGTTAAGTTGTGAATTTAATGTTCTAATCTCTCATTTGTTAAACATAGTTTTTTCTACTATTAAGCTGTTAATCCATGTTTATTATGTTTTTTTATAATGTTTGCATCAAGTTTTTATTCACACTTTATGTTTTATTGTTGTTAAGCTGTGAATTGAATTTAAAATGTGTGTTATTATGTTAGTGTTTTCTTAAATAATATGAATTTTGATTTTTTTAAGCTTTGAATCGTGATGTTTTAATGTTTCAACTATTTTTTACTTCTATTTAAGTTAGTTACTGTGAATGCGTGAATGAATATGTTTTTTTGTTATAAATACTAAGAATGAAAATCCTAAACTGATGATTAAACTGTGAATGAGAGTTCTGAAAAACTCTATTAAACTGTAAATTTGTGTGGTGCACATAATGTATCTGATGAATTTTATATACTAACTCTGAATTGTGTATTTATTGTATTAACGTATAAATATAAGTGTTAATTTGAAAATATGGTTGTAAATATAAAAAATTTTGTCTTAAATTTTGAATTTGTTATATTAATCTGTGGATTTTGTATATTAGACTGTGAATTGTTTATTACGTTGTGAATTTTATTCACGACTTAATATATTAAATTCACAATTTAATACATATAAATGTCTTCATATATTAATGTATAAATATAAGTTTTAATTTGAAAATATAACTGCGAATATAATTTTTTTTCTTAAATTGTGAATTTATTATATTAAGCTGTGAATTTTTTTTATATTAAACTGTGAATTGTATATATTAAGAGTTTCAAATTGATATTATTGCTGTGAATTTATATTTTTTGTATTAAACTGTAAATTTATTGTAATAAACTATGAATTTTACGTATTAAGCTATGATTTTTGTATTTTAAACTTTGAGTTAACTGCATTAACCTGTGAATATTTATTTAAATTGTGAAATTTACTATATTAAACTGTGAATTTTTTATATTAAACTGTGATTTTTGTTTTAAAAAATGTGAATTAATTGCATTAAACTACGGATTTTCTGTTTAAACTGTGAATTGACTGCATTTTGTTGTGAGTTTTTTATAATTTGTGTTAAAATATGAATGATTTATGTATAAATTTTTGTGTTAATTTTCTTATGAACATATTTATTTTTTTGTTGTATGAATTTGTAAGAATCCACTAGTTTTTATAATTGTTTTGCATTAAATTCAAAATAAGTGAATTAATATGCTTTCTTAGACTGTGAATGTAGTATATAAGTTGTTAATGCATGACTTTATTTACAGATCTGATTTGGAAGAAATAACGGCTACTATGTTGATACAAGTGGTTGGTGACGGTATGTGGTGGTAGAGTTTGAATTTTTTGACTTCTTTGAATTAGTGAATTGTTATCAACAGTTTGTATTAAGCAGTGAATTTTTTGTATTAAACTGTAAATTGACTGTGTAAATCTTTATTTTATATAAGTTTTGTGTTAAAATATGAGAGCATATACGAATGAAAATATTAAACTGTACAAATTATAAGTTTGTTATTTTTGTACCAAAAACACCAAAAAAAAAAAAAAAAAAAAAGGATTTTAACATGTTTAAAAAGAATATAATGTAAATATTAACTAATTAATTGGGGTTCTTAGGGTTCTTAATCTTTTATGGTTCTCATTTGAACCACTCCCTATATATATATATATATATATATATATATATATATATATATATATATATATATATATATATATGAGTTAAAAATAAAATAGATCTTAAGACTCAATCCCAGCCACCTAATTCACATATGCCACTCTAACCCTTCGGCTTACCGGCGCAACAACTCATTTATAATAAAAAATGATTATGTAGCACTGGCTGTTCCTTTCACCTCTGGCACCTTCCACACCAACACTACCACTGCCTCTACCACTAGCCGACTCAACCACTGTCACATCCGTCATTTATACCACCGTCACCACCTCTTCTACCACCAACTATTATATTCATATATGATTACTCAATCTGTTAACATACATATATGTATAATCATTTATGACTAGGCATATACATATAAATATGTATAATCATATTTTATTATGCTTCTCTGCTATAGAATCATTTATGATTAGGTGGACCTTGTTGTTGTCGGTGCGTTTGAGCGTTAAAACGGCAAATAAAAAATATGTGGCTGAGGTTGAATATCAAGATCTCTAATTTTTTTTAATCTCAAGTGAACCGTCCCCAATATATATATACACACACACACACACACACACATATATATATATATATATATATATATATATATATATATATATATATATATATATAGAGAGAGAGAGAGAGAGAGAGAGAGAAAGAGAGAGTTAGGTTCATATACAAAATCTAAATATTGTGTGAATGTATGGTCAATTCTAGACCAATCATTTAATTTTGGAAACTTAATAATATGACAACTATTAAATCCTATAATTTTGAAAACTTAATAATTATCATTAAATTTGAATTCCAATATATTAGGCATGTGTATACCATTATCATCCACCTAATTTGAGTTCCACAGATAAACCCAACCATACGACCAAGTATTGTTAACAAAGATGAAAACGTACTCTGTTCACAAGTGAGCTTCATAACTTTCATTCTTAAAGAATTGATATCTTATAAATCATATTTTTCCAATATACTCAAATTCTTGTAGAACAAACATTTTATGGTATCAGTTAGGGCAAGTTTTTCTAAATGATTTTAACATGTTATTCTTACAAATTGATAAATTGAAGCCTCGAACTTAATCGCCGACCTATCATTTGTAATTCTCGTTGATGGTCTTCTTGATTACTAAGAAAATTGTTATATTATATTATGTTTCCAGAACATTAGTTAGCTAAGTGTATATAATTTCTTATTCTTTAAGAATATTATATATGAACTTGTAATTTTTGAAAGATTCTTCAAGAAGGAGGATGATAACAATTGAAATAGAATTATATTCTTGAAACGTTCAAAACAATATCCAACAAAAACTTATTCTTCAAGAATTAAAATGCTAAGAATGGAAATTGATTTATATTCTTGGTAATGTTCAAAGCAATCTCCAAATAAAAAAAATTCTCTAAGAATTATTATGATTAAAATGGAAATTGAAACGTATAAAAAATTAATTTGTATATTTAAGATTTGATTATTAATAATTAATTTGGTTTTTTTCCCAATCCATGTATTTCTCATTTCTCTCTCTTAATAAAATGCATTTATAAGTAATTAAGTGTTGTTATATAGTAAATGATAGTCTTTCTTAATAACATGTACTCTATAATCACATCCTTTCACTTTTTTTCAATCTAATGCTTAGAACTTAGTCACACATTCACACAATATTTGTGATTCACATTTAATCCTAACCCTATATATATATATATATATATATATATATATATATATATATATATATATGCTCAATAGATAACTATTATTAATAATGACTCTCTAAAGAACCAAATATTTTTCAAGTTTTAGAGCTTCTTTATCGGAAAAAAAATATATGTGAATTCGTAACTTCACATTGTGAATGCTAAAACAAAGATTAAATAGCTTTATGATTCACCGTCTGAATTCAGATTCACATTGTGAATATTCAGAGTGTGAATTTGAAGAAAAAAAAGGTAATTTTTTTTATCGAATTTGATATAATTGGAAAAACAATAAAAAAATTATGAATTTCTGTATTTTTAGTTTTTTTTTTCAATAAACAATAAACTCTATAAGTTGATTGTTTCCTTTGTTCTATGGTTAATAATAGTTCTCTGTTGAACATCATTCTATATATATATATATATATATATATATATATATATATATATATATATATATATATATATATATATATATATATATATATATATATATATATATATATAACCAAAATCAAATAAGAAGGAAAATTTTTGATAGGAAGGTAAGAACTTTTTTATATATACATATTTTTTAGCAAAAAACAAAATGAATCATTAGATGATTCAAAAGTAACATGATTTATAAGAAAAAGTTCTGAAAAAAAAAAACACATTCATGATTCATTTTTAAGTAAATTAAGAAAATAAGCACTTTTATGACAATTATATTCAATATCAACAAAATTACCATAAAAATGAATCATCGAGATGTTTTTCGGAAATTTTTTTTGTTGATTCATGTTAATTTTTATTCATCTAGTGATTCATTTATATTTTTCGCCAAAAAAAAGCACTTTTATGACAACCCTTAAATTCAATTTATCTTCTAATTACATTGGATGATGCAACAAGGTCTCTGATTAATTGGTGGTTATCTAATTAGATCTAGTTTAAGTTCTTGCAAGATAATGATCAAATAATTCATATAATTTAACATTTATCAAATAAGGTAACAATTATCTAATTAGATGACCAAAATCTTTTATTTTGGCAAAGATAATCATAAGGAATCAATAAAATTTGAATTTTATTAATTTTAAACAATTATGGCAATTATCCTAAGTCAAAATAGGTAAAAATCCCAAAAATCCGCCTGTCTGACAGCTAAACTCGCCGAGTCCCCTTATGGACTCGCCGAGTTCACCCAACTCGACGAGTCCACATTGGAACTCGACGAGTTTGTCAGGCAAATGGCCAAAAACTCGATCTTGCAACATGAATGAATGTACTAGGCATCAATACAATAGAAACCAATCAAGGCTCTGATACCACTAATGGGTTTTAGCCATAAGAACATCCTATGTGCTCATGCAACCCTAATGCTTGGATCTAGGTTTCTCTATTGTACATGTAATTCATCCACGACTTTAAACTCTACTTCTAGCATACAACTAATCATATTAACATGTGAAAGGGTTTTTAGATCTTACCTTGATTGTTATGTAGTAATAACAATCTCAAATCCTCCTTGTAATGACTTTAGAAAGCTTAGAGTCACAAGTGTCACTCCTCTAATGGTTCACAAACACCAAGAGCAAGAGGATGAAGAATGAGGAGAGAGGAGGCTGCCCGAGAACGTCCAAAACCCTAGAGGAACTCTTAGCCACGTTTTTGAGGCTTAAGGGTACTATATATACATGTAGGCTATTAGGGTTTTCAACTAGGAAACCCTAATTTGACTGTTTAAGCCCGAAGCAGCCCATGGACCCTTTTAGAATAACCCTTGGACGATTTCTAATGGGTTTCCCCATAGAATTCGTCCAACCTATTATTCCAAGGTAATCCATAGCCTAAATGCAATTATCTTATAATTACAGTTCCAGACCCTTAAGTTTAATTAATCTCTTTTAGCCACAAAATTAATTATCAATTAATTCTTGACTAATATTAATTATACAATATGATTTCTCCTTTAATATATTATTCTCATAATATATATTATTCTCATAATATATTAATAAATCATAATTAATCTTCTTTCTCCATAATTCATCCTATAAAGTTGCTTTGGTGAAGGCAACCCAAAAGGACCATGCACCATCGGGTCAAGTACATACCAAAATAGTTATGGACTTAGACACTAATACAACAATATAATCATCCGAGTAGAAAACAAGTCAAATCATGCGTAACACTGTTGGATGTGGTACAATCATGTAACGCCCGCAGATCTGGGCTAGTCAATTTAGAGGCAATAGGGGTCGAAAACGACTTTTCGACAAAAATATTATTTAGAGTAAATAATCTTAACCAAGTTGTAGAATATGTCACAAGGTTTCCGTACATATAAAGAACGCCGAAATCCGAGTTATAACGAAGAAGTTATGACCCGTCGAAGTTTCGCGTCGGAACCGGCACGACACCGGGAAGCGTAAATAGTAAATTTATGTTAGAACGAGATTTAGCCTTAGCGCTCTAAACTAAAGTCGTAGAATATGTTAAACTAAGAACATCGATAAAAAGAACGCCCAAATCTGACTTCGTATGAAGAAGTTATGATTTTTCGAAGTTTCGGATTAGCGGTGTACAGCCCGAAATTCGAATTTTAGATCGATTGATTTTTAGCCGACACAACCTAAAAGAGAATCGAAGATCTCGTTATTAGTAGCGTAACGATAAAAAGACAGACAAAAATGGACATCGGATGAAGAAGTTATGAGATTTCAACGGACCAATCCTGTCCCGGTCTGTTAAAAATATAACTTTAAAAATAAATTCAAAATTAGCCGACGGAGTCTAAACGAAAGTTGTAGGGTACGTTCCCGCCTACGCGTGGATATAAAGAACGTCAAAAACGGAGTTCGTATGAACGAGTTACAAATTATAATAGCATATTTACGTATTAAAATAAAGTATAAATCATGTATACGTACACATATATATACATATGTATATATCATTAGAAAGGTATCGACGATGCGGTCATTATAAGACTAATGTTGAGTTCTTTCGACATTAGTTTAGTGCAAATATCATTAAATCTATTTAAAATAGTATTATAAAGGGGTGTTTAGTTGTTTATATAACTATAAGGTCATTAAGTAACTATGGAGGGTAGTTTTTGTAAATTCAATTACTATAAATAAGAGGATTGGGCTCTCATATTTCTTGCACCATTCTCTTGATTCAAGAGTCTTTCTCTCCTTATCCCCCGAGCATTTCGGTCCCTTGTGATTCGACTTCTCTTTCTGTAGTTTAGTATAGTAAGGTGAGCGCTGAAGCGCTGCACGAATCTTTCTTAGAAAGATTCAGCGACGAAGTTCTGCCCCTGCAGAGCCCGACTCCTAGCTAAAACCCCCTTGTAAGTAAGTTATGCTTACCTTATTTTAATATAGCTTATATTTAAAATTAGTATTGTTATTATGAACTTATAATAAATATTTGAGCTATTATTATAACTTATATAAGTTTCATTATAATATTTTTTTAACTACTCGTGGTATGGGGAATCTGGTTTAAAGGGTCGCATAGGGTTGTTGGATTTCAGAAGTGCTATATGCCAAAATGGTCCTGCCCTCCGGTGTTTTATGTCTGGCCCCTGTCTGTACATAGTGGTTGGAAAATATTGTTTAACGCTTATATAATAATAATAATAATAATAATAATAATAATAATAATAATAATAATAATAATAATAATAATAATAATAATAATACTAAGACTAATAGTTGGTCACGGTAAATATTAGACTAAAATTTAGCGATAATAATGCTAGGTTTCGTCGAAGGAAAATAGAATCGTTAGAAGCAAGCGCTGCCCGATTTTGGAATCATCACTTTAACAAGT
The DNA here is from genome assembly GCF_002870075.4 of Lactuca sativa. NCBI lineage: Eukaryota > Viridiplantae > Streptophyta > Magnoliopsida > Asterales > Asteraceae > Lactuca > Lactuca sativa. Next base: position 304,959,651 of record NC_056627.2, on the reverse strand, counting down.
GAGTGCATAGTTACTTTCAGCTTACACATAGATATGAAGTATTTTATATAAATTACGTGTTATGTGTGCATATTATCTGAATACTTGCTATCTATGATGGATGAACGTTTTATACATGTTTTCAATGATTTAAACTGTATATGTATTTTATATCTACAAAATGTGTTGGGTAAAACATGGGTAGATGTAATAGTTGTTGTGTGACAAGATAAAACAATGAGAGACCTTGTTATAGATGTTATTGATGATCCAGTCATCTAGCAGAGTATAGATGACGACCATGGACTATTCTAGACAGTCCAGTGGAACACTAGCAGGCTCGCAACCTGTAGGTGTTTATTCGAACTGTGTGTTTATTTGAACTATGTGCTCACCAGATGTACTCCATCCCCTACATTGTTGCCTTAAGGACATTTATTGCTGAGGAATCCCCTTAGCATTAGTGTCCGTCCCGATGATAATCCTTAGGATAGGTCCCTTATGATAGATGCTTAGGGACGTAATGTGAGGATAACGGGAACGGGTAATCGGGTTTGTTTAATTTAATGAAGTTAATAAACTTATTTATTGTGGGTTGAAAACCCTATGTGCTCACCAGGCTCCCAAGCCTGACCCACTTAGTTTTATGTATTACAGGTAGTGGCGCTTGAGCATAGTTATGATGTTTGGACGAGGGAGTACGGATATAGGCCTGTAGATATGAAATAATGTAGTAAGGCTTATATTGTACTGTTTATGCTTTTGATCTGTATGAACATGACATCCCAAGTCTTTTAATGAAATACATTTCTATGGAAATGCTTTTGATAAATCTTTATCATATTTTGTTTTGGGACAAATTCCGCAACACTTTTATTTAAAATGTTACTCTGATTTTTAAACAAAGCATCAACAAAACGGTCTTTTCTGGCCGTGATTTTGGGGATGTCACAAATCACGTCGAGTTCATCCCTTTGGAACCGGAAGTACTTGAAACCATAAGCATAAAACAGTAAGCGTAAAGCTTAGTGAGTTCCCTAAAATACCCCATACCATACATGATCTTGGGCCCCGCCCACCCACCAGACCCCACCCAACATAATTTGGGCCACTCCCAATATACATAAAGGGCCCGCCAAGCATACGTAACAGGCCCCGCTCAGCCTGTAAAACGAGCCCAACCCTACATATAGATGAAGGGCCTATCCCATCATACAAATCCAGGGACCAACCTATCATACGTATGCAAATTCACAAAGACAGCTAGCATCAAACCTAACACAATCCAACGGGTCGGCACTAGTGTCTTCGACCCACGAGTACAGTGAAGAGACTCACATCGATTGGTAGTTAGATAACCTCACACCCAAGTTGCTGCTACGAAAGCTCCTCACACTTAACATATATAACACAATCCTAATTAGCAATTAAGGTGAATCGAAACATCATTATCTTTGTACGGCTTCTTATGATACAAAGAAACTGAGTGGGTTAGATTGGAAAACCTGGTGAGTACATACGATTTTCAACCTACAATAATATAATTAATATGCTTAGTTATCAAACAGTTAACCGGATTAACCATCCCCATTTTCTTCTACTTTTATTCTTAAGGATCTACCCTAAGGATTAGCATAATCATTGTTGCTGACAATAATGTTTCAGGGATTTCTCCACAATACATATCAGTAAGTTTTTTTTTTATATTCATTCTTAAGGATCTATCCTAAGGATCATCAAAATCATTGTTGCTAACAATATTGTTTCAGGGATTTCTCAGCAATACAAGTCAGCAGGAAGTAGAGTACATCAAATGGACACATAGTCTATTGTTTATATGTTATAAACATGCCTGCGTTCCACGAGAATCTCATCAATTGTCTGGTGGTCGTCATCTATATTTTGTTAGATGACTACATCGCTTAGTAAAGCAGTACTAGTAAGTTAAGGCTTATTATTATTGTTTTCATCTCTCATCATCCATCTCCCTCATTTTGTTATTCATTCTTCGTTACCCATCACTATCCAATATATTATATATATGAAAATACATATATGGTATAAATCGTATAAATTTATCTTTATAATATTTCATCTAACATAGAACATTTTTGCATATAAGCGCATATTTCATTCAATTATCTAAACACTTCATATCTATGTGTAATATGAAAATAATTATGCATTCACTTGTTAAAAATTGGATGACTGGTGAATTTGGCAAAGCTTTGCCTAACACCTTGACTTTTACTTTGACGTGACCTAAGTATGATTTATACTGGGTCTTAGTCTAATATTTCTATTGACTAATGGTAGTCTAGATTGCTTACTAATCCAAATGTTTGCATCAAGATCTATCAAGTAAGGAACAACTAAGTAGGATCATATTAGAGGTCGGGTCCGTTTGGTATATAGAGTATACTGTTTGGAAATCCCACTTTAAACACCTCATTAAATCCAGCCTAGACATCTTCTCGTAAGTAGATCAATCAGTATAATAACTTGGAATCACTAATAACTCTTATTTATATGTTCATAATAACGATTATGATTATAAAGATATGTTACACTGAAAGTGATACAAGTGTAGCTTAACTTACAGAGATTTTCCTGACAAAAGTCTAGAAACTACAGTGGCAAAACTCCGACTTGAGAGCTTCTATTCGTCGGGCTCTCAGAGACTCTCGATAGTTAAAATACCCTGGAATCTAAAGATAAATCGGACCTAAGGTTGAATACATCTAAGGAAAGGTTATGAAGTGATGTGAGGAGGAATGAGGGCCGAGGTGGGTATATTTAAAGGATGCATCTCGACCTTGCACATCGCGCCTGTAGAGGTGCGCATTACACACTCCATCCACGTCGATCCTCATGATTTGCGACACGTGTCATCTTTCTGTTGGTTCATGCCCACTTTTCAGTGTGCGCCATGCACCGCGCATGCTCAGGCTCACTCGAATAAACTTTGAAAATTGTATCTTCTTCATATAAGCTTCATTTTTGGCGTTCTTTATATCCATGTGCAACTATTGAAGAGACCTACAACTATCATTTAAACTCAGCTAATCCTCACTTTATTTTTAACAGTCTTAGAGTGTTAAAGTCCATATAAAAATCATAAGTCTCTCTTATGATATCTGTTCTCAACTATCTTTATATCGACGAATAGATATTGATGAGATCTTCAACTCTCGTTTAGATTGTTTTGTTGTTGGGTCAAAAATGTGGTTTATACTTTGCTTTTCTAGGAAAACATATTTTTGTGTCTTGGACCGTAAACAGGTTGGTGTTTACGGTCGTATACGTGTTTACGATTGTGTTTACGGTCGTAAACCCATTTACGACCCATGTTCACCAAGCCCATATTCCCTAGTATATATATATATATATATATATATATATATATATATATATATATATATATATATATATATATATATATATATATATATATATATATATATATATATATATATATATATATATATATATATATAGGTGTTAGGGTTGAGGAGTAGATTGATGAATATAAGAGAATAGAGGAGCTTATGTGTGTGTGTGTGAATCTCATGTAAAGGAGCATCATTCCAATCTATTTAATACATTGAAGATTCATATTATTCTTCTTCTTCTTCTCTTCTATTTGATGTGACATCATCCGTTTGATTGGGATTCCGCACCATCAAACGGATCTGATTGATACACAGACAAATTAGGGACTTACATTTGGCTAACAATCAACCACAAAATTTTGGTTTCTGTGTTGCGCACTATTGCGTTGAAACTTCGAAAAAAAATCATAACTTTCTCATATGAAGTCAAATTTGGACGTTCTCTATATGAACGCTCTCGGTTTAACAACTACTATGACTTTCGTTTATAATATTTTCCCTAAATAACCTTCCATTGATAATATCTATTTATCACTGTGACAAACAATTATCCTATTTTTTTTAATCATCTACGCCTATCTCGTGGACATTGCAAACAATGATTTAGTAATTATTTTGTTCGTTATTTCCTTTAATTGTGAGTAATCAGAAGCGGAAACGATTTTCTAATCTAAGCTTAGTTACGATTAGAACAATCATTGACTTGGTCAATTCATTGGTTCACTCATTCAATGGAGTTTTCTATTGGTCCCATATGAAACTGATGCAAAACGGTCACCGGGTTCTTACATCAGTCGACACAATCGACAATCCGACAACCACCACTCAATTGATTCAGAAATGTGTATCTCCATCCTCTTAATATGTAGGTGTCAACGTCATCTCTCACGTTGTTGCTCCGATCAACACCTCCTTCTTTCGTCTGTCTCCTCTCACATTCTCTATAGATCACCTCTCTCAGTCAATTGATAAATAATCTATTTACTCAATATCAATTAATGAAAAATAGAACTTCAAAAGTTCAATGATGTTTTTGTGAAACAAATAGGAAAAGAAAATCAATGCATCAACCAAATTCATAAGATTCTTTTAAAGTTTACTTGACAAAAAAAAAAACAAAAAACATAGTTTGTTATATGTAATTGTAGTTAGGATGGATTCTTAATCATAATTTGTTATATGTAATTGTACTTATACTACAAGATTAATAAAGAATCATGGTTCAATTTGGACGCTAAGCTCGATTTTTATGTAAAAATACTTTTATAGTACAAAGATAATTTATGTGAATCGAACAAAAGCATAGTTTTGTTTCTTACATATTCAAATTTTGAGTTGAACAATTTGAAACACCAATGAAAATTTTAGATTCAATTTGCATTTCACAACTAGAATAATATTCATATACAAAGATTGGATTAGGTGTTTATGAGAATCATTCCATGTATTTTAATAAACATACGATTTTTATGTATAAAAAATTTATTAAAAAAAAACTTTTACAGTACAAACCCAGTTTTGTTTCTTCTATATTCAAAATTTGAGCTGACCAACTTAAAACACCAAAAAATAAACTTTAGATTCGATTTGCATTTCAAAAAATGCATTTCTATATTCTCTGTGAAGTATATTATTATTTTTCTATATTTTTCTTAAATTTATAGCCCATATTAGTTGTGCAATGAACACTTGTACAGTTACCTGAAAAGAAGTAATTGTGTGCAAAGTCTATATATCCTTTAGTATGAAATACAAAAATTGTCAGGAAGTTCGCACTTATTGCTTATTTAAAACATATGCACAAATCTCATGAATTTTCTATAATTAAAGTTTGAGCTGAACAATTTGAATAGATACATAATTATGTTTCTTTTATGATCAAAGTTTGGGCCGAACAATTTGAAACATCATATGGCATTTTAGATTCAGTTTTCATTTCATAAATTACACTTCTAAGTTGTTGGCGAAGTATATTATTATATTTGTATATTTTTTTCTTAAGTTTATTTCCCATATTAATTGTACATTGAACATTCACCCAATTAATTAAAAATAAGGTAATTGTAATAATCATGTTTAAAACGTGTGTATGCATATGCATTTGAATATTTAAACATCAATATTTATTTCATATATATTGGTACGCATATTAATTTCAATATGTACATATATGCATATGTATATGCATATGAGTGTATGTACATATATGTATGCAGTTTATTTCAAAATGTGCAAATGCATATGAATTTTATGCTTACATGTGAATATGCATTTCATACCTACATATGCATATCAATATGTGCATACATACATATGTATATGCATTTTCATATGTGTATGAGGATATATTTCAATATGTAACGACCCAATTTTTACCAAGAAATTTTTCATTTTTAATTAATCAAACAATTCCCATAATCCATAGATTTCCAAACCATTTGTTTTCCAATTCACAATTATTACAATTTCATTGTACTTTTAAAAACATCAGAGAGTCCCAACACACAAAAAGAGAGGTAGACGCCACGTCATCACGCCTTGCCTTTGCCCTTAGGCTCTGAAGTACCTGAAACAATCAACAACCTGTAAGCGAAATGCTTAGTGAGTTTCCCAGAGCATACCACATACACACAAACCACATATCGTATATCCTGTTAGCTATAAAAGCCACACACGTATCATGTAAGCCATGCATACATGAGACCTGCCATGGGCTACCCCACATGGTCTTTTCCTAGGACTGCCATGGGCTCCCCCACATGGTCTTACATCCAATGTCATGGGCTACCCCACATGGTCTTCACCTAGGACTGCCATGGGCTACCCCACATGGTCTTACATCCAATGCCACGGGCTCCCCCCGGGGTCTTCATACAAACATGCAATTACAAAACACAGAATGTCTAACACATATATCGTAATCACATAATGGGTCGGCCTTGGTGCCTTAGACCCTTAGGTATGGTGAGAAGACTCACCTGTCACGAATGCTGAACTGACACTCTGCTACCAAATATACCCACGGGCTGCTCCACGCAACTGCCTAAAAAGTGTCATACAATATCCAGTCATTTCCCCAAAGTCCATCCTAGTCAACTACAGCCAGGGTCAAGTCAGCAGTCAATGTTGACCCTAACTCGCCGAGTACAACTAGTGACTCGCCGAGTTTCCCGGGATAACATTTACTCGCCGAGTCATCGAGGTGACTCGTCGAGTTTATACGGTCTTGATTGATAATCTACGGTCATTCGTCGAGTTCCCTTGCTTGACACTCGACACGTCTATGAACATCCAACAATTGGGGGAATCTTACTCGACTCGCTGAGTTGTTCCTTAAACTCGTTGAGTTCTAGGAAATCTTCATCCGGCTCGCCGAGTTGTTCATCCAACTCGTCAAGTTCATAGCAATATGCATCGGGCTCGCCGAGTTGTTCATCCAACTCGTTGAGTCCATGCCTGCCTTCATATGACTCGCCGAGTCTCCCCCTGCGACTCTTCGAGTCCTAACAGATCTCAATCCATACAGACTTTTTGATCCATGCAATGATTCCAAACTACAGATCTAGGCTCCTGAGGCATGCTTTCCACGTAAAGTTGCAAACTTTACGTGCATGCAAGGCTTTAAGGCCTTAAAATAGCAAATCTAAGCTTGGAATGGAGTCATACACTAGAGGGAAGGCACATGCTAAGCTCAACTGATAACTTTATGCATCTTAAGGCCAAAAGGAGTTCAGTTCTGAAGTTACAACTTCAGATCTTGGCTTAAACACAAAAGCCCTAACTTAGAATTCATGCACAAGAGGGTTTTGGGTGAAATGAGCCAAGAGATAACTTAATACCTTCAGAAAGTGTTCCACAGAAGCAGATCTTGAATCCCCACGAGTCCTTTGCTTCTTCTAGCTTGATTCCTCAAGTGATTCCTTCACTAAATCCCTCCTTCAAGCTTTAAATCACCAAGCAACACACTCACACTCAAAACAGGGTTTTTGGGAGGTAAAGAGTTGTAAAGGGGAGGCTTGGGGAGGCTAATGACCCTTTAAATAGGGTGCAAGGCCCCGAAATCTAAGGTTTCATCTGCCAGCATCTACTCGTTGAGTACCATAATGGACTCGGCGAGTAGATCATTAAACTTCGCGGACAAACCCGCTACTACTCGATGAGTAGGGAGGCCAACTCGCCGAGTAGGCTCTCAAAAATCCAAACCAAAATATCATTATTAATACCTGAGGATCAGGGTGTTACACAATATGTATGACTCCATTGTGCGGACGTGTGGACAGTGCTATTCTGTGAGAATGATAAAGAAAATATGTTGTTTGATAATGTGAATATGTTCAATTTTACATAATTATTGTCCTTATCACGTATTCTCACTAATTAAATCGTTTATAAGGTTATTATAGACTTTTTATTATTATTCTCATTCTAACAGAATTTTTATTGAGTCGTATTCTGTAAGAATGAAAATAAGTGAAAAACGATTCGTGAGAACAAAAATGAATAAGAATTAGTAAGAATCCGTGAAAAATAACAATAGTTATATGAGGTTGAACGTATTCACATTACTAGACAACTTATTCTCTTACAAATTCTCATAGAATAGCATTGTCCACACGTCTGCATAATAGTTGTCCATCTATATTATAACCTAGCCATATATATATATATATATATATATATATATATATATATATATATATGTGTGTGTGTGTGTGTGTGTGTCAAATGCTGAATTTTAAGTCGTACAAACCTTCTTGTGATATGTACAATCAATTTATGCATTAAAAAATAATTAATCTTATATGGTCAACAGGTTATTGAATTAAGCACATTTAGACAGGTCTTCATTCTTATCTTCAAATTGGCTGGTAAAATATGAATGGATATTTCTCATGTTCTTCCAATTGAATCGGTCAAAGTGGGAATGCTCTATAAAGCCGCCTTCAAGGCTTCAATTGTCGGTCTTCAAGAAACCCTAAAATACTCTCCCCCAAAACTCAACCTCCACTACCACCATTCACCATCACGACGTCACTGTCACAAACTTCTGTAACCACCACCATGATCTATACCTCATTCACCACCCTAAAGTCAATGGTCCTGAAATCCATCACCCTCTTCACCATGCTCCATAGATACCCTTTTATGTCATAGGCTTTTGACCCAGTTAGCATCTATCTTTTCTCCTTATATCGGCCATTTGGTTGCTACGTTCAATTTTGAATTCCAGCTTCCCAATCTTTGCACCTATATCTCGAATTTCACATCTTTCTCTCACCACCCTTATGCTCCCATGTTCTCCAAAAATCGTTCACTCCACCACCACTAGCACTCAATCCTGCCATCATCACGCATATCAACCCTTCGTAACTTTCATTGCCTCAATTTCTCACCCCTTTTTACTTTAATCCATCTTCTAGCGATATGTCATCACTTCACCTGCATATATGTTGAAGCCATGTGTCGATTGTTTTTCTTCATCTTTTATTCTGAAATTGGGGCTTTATAAGGCTAACCACATCATTTATTGCTAATTTGATATGGTTTGTGAAGAATCAACTACAGACTACTGAGCTGAGCTGGACTTCATTGTTGAATTTATGGGCTTAAGGTGTTCAAAATGGGATGGTAAGTCTTATTAAATGTTGCAAAGTTTTCCCACCGGGTGTTTGTTAAAAGCCCTTATTCAACTTTTTAATGTTTACATGTTCTTTCGTCTATTGGTTTCTGACTAAAACTGGGATGGGACTTGGTTTCTCTTACAGATGATGACAGAGAGGATGATGAAAGCTTTCAGTAACGCATTTGATGAAAACGTGGTTGTATAAAGCTTGTATTAGCCCTTTAGCCTGAGAAGGAAGATGAAAATGAGTATTGATCGACTTTTTCCCATTCATGGTACATAATTTTGTTCTTTTTTCCTTTTCTTTTTTATACTTGCACCAACTTTTGTTATGGATTGATTTTTATTTTGCTTTGTATAATATACAATGATTTTAGAACGTGGCACAACTTGAAGACCTTATCATAATTCCTTATCCTAATTTCAAGGCAAGCAATGGTTCTTGTTTGTTCACTATAAAGATTTTGTTCTAGTGGTTTTGGTTTTGAGTCCTCAACATTATACTTTTAAGTTTGAAGTTTTTGTTAGTTTCTGATAATTAATTTTACGGTGACATGTTGAAAGGAACTATTAGCACCCGTCGCTTTGCGCAAGTAAACGGCTAGTGTGTGTGTGTGTGTGTGTGTGTGTGTGTGTGTATATATATATATATATATATATATATATATATATATATATATATATATATATATATATATAGGGTTAGGATTAAATATGAATGACAAGTATTGTGTGAACGTATGACCAAATTGAGGCCATTAAATTAAAATAATGAATGGTTGTGATCGTAAAGTACATGTTATTATCATGTAATAGCATTTACTATAAAATTTGACTTAAATAATTATAATAGCAAACTTGACATTTTATTAAGAAAGAGAAATTTAATATTAGCTACATATTAGGAAACTAATTCATATTAATTAATAAAAAGTAAATGAAATCTTTGATTTTATTCAACATATTAAAATTACATCAAATTTTTTAGAATACAATTTCATTCAACACATTCAAATTTGTTTTCCAATTCATTTCACGTAATTTTCTTTCATTAAAGAGATTTTTTTTAAATCAACATTCTTACAGAATACGAATGAATATTTTCAAGAATAACTGTTTTCATCAAAATAACAAATTACAAATGCAAAAATAGACTTTCTTATAGAATAAATCTCAATTGCATTCATTGTCTCCTAAATTACAACCATCCTTAAAAAAATATAATAAGAATCTGTTAAGAATGAATGAGAACATATGAAAAAAAATTAAGAATTATATATAATTTCACAAATCACATGTATTCTTAAAGAATAATACTAAACAATGAACCATTTTTATAACATAAAACAACCATTTTTGTAGCATAAAACAAGAATATATAAAATATTTTGAAGTAACTACACAACCTTATATTCTACATTCTTTAAGAATTTGTTTGAAATATATACTACATTATTTGTAACATACAATCTATAAGAGAATTGCAGAAACAAAAAGACAGTAACATGATAAAAGAATATGAATTCTTAAAGAATATTGCAGTGTACATTCTAAAAGAATATCATATGCATTCTTAAAGAATATCGATGATAGCTCCTTTCAATTAATGAATTGCGTGTCTTATGGTTCAACTTTAAACATCTGAAAAAATAGATTTGAAAATTTAATTTCATGACATAAAATTAATAAAAACTAGAATTTTAGATTATTGCTAATAATTATCTCACATATAAATTATCTCTATAGTTGAACCATGAAACAAGAATGTTGTGTCAGGGAAACCTCTTACTATAAACTATAAACTGGATTACACCAAAGCTCAACAAAATTATTCTAAATTGAACCCACGGAGGAACGATCCCCACTCTTATTTAGTCTGAACACACATATGTATTACTAAGATTAACCACTTGTTAATGAATTGAAAGCAAACACACATGAATCTTGGTTGTTAATGCTACAACAAATACAAGAACCAAAAGAAATTGCACCTGTTAAGCCCAAACAATAAAGAATACACCCAAAAAATAACCTACACAATGACTACCCTTTATGACAACAATAACCTCACGCTAATACCCACCTTCATCCTGATATGAAACAACTAAAAATCATCATCATTTTGAGAAGACGAGTTGTGCTCGATTTATGATCGACTTTGAGAAGATGAACCAACACCAAAAGGAGTTATGCTTGATTTTAAAAGAAGACGATCCGTGACCGAGACATAAAAGGGGCAGAGAATAGCACTATTTTTTTCACAATCTCGGACCTGCATTGAGAAAAAGAATGGGAGAGAGTCGAACCTATGTTCGTATCTTCTACCAACCATCATGAAGGATTAAAAGGTTTTCATGGCTAGGATTATCTGGTGTCGATTCATGAAGGGGTGGGAGGAGAAATCGATAGTCATTGATTTAAGGAAGAAAAAAAAGGTACTGTGATTTCATTATTAAGGTTGTATCTCGATTTTTTGAAGCTTTTCTGGATCGATTCCAAAAGGGGAAAGAAAGAGAACTAAGAAGGAGATATTGTGAGCGTAGGAAAAAAAACACCTGCTGGCTATGTTGGCTATGGATGATCCAGTTGATGTCTAGGTTTTCCAGTCTAGTTTAGATGCCATATAATGGATGTTCAGAAGAATAGTGATGAAGAAGAAACGAGAATAACTCTTCCTATTCCAGTATGATTTTGCGTTTACGATGATGAAAAAGAGAGGCATGGTCGATGATTGGTGATCGCATGTAGATTAATAAGGATTACCACCTAAAATTATGGTATTTAAATCAAATCTATCAATTAAGTTTCCAAATTTAAAAGTATTTAATTTTTATAATAATTAATTTAATTAACCAATTTCCTATAATACATTTATCAAACGAGTGGACGATATTTGGTCATACGTTCACACAATACTTATAGGTTATATATGATCCTAACTATCTCTCTCTCTCTCTCTCTCTCTCTCTCTATATATATATATATATATATATATATATATATATATATATATATATATATAATCATGTGAGAAACAAAACTTTCGTGAGAAATGTAAGATAAACAATTTGTTCGTGTTTTGACGGAAAAAAATAAATGAATCATTAGATGATACAAAAATAATATGGGTTAGAAAAATCGGTTGAAAATAACGCATTGATGATTCAGTGACTCAAACTATGATTCTTTTTTTGAATTATTTTAATGATAATCTAAAAAAATGAATCTAGGAACTGTTTTTTCGGGAATTTTTTTCTAAATCATTTTTTACGATCTAACGATTCATGTCTTTGGTTCGAAAAAAGCATATATTTTATTCATTTCTTACAATTTCTTACAAAAAAATTTGATTCTCATAGGATCCAAATATTTTACTAAGAACGAACAACGTGGAAAGAATATCATGAAGAATGTTATCTTTAATATCAATAAATAAAGTCAAATAATTAGGGTGAAAAATTGTGAAAATATTTTGCAATTATTAAGAAAATGACATATTTATTTAATATTATATATATTGTCAATTTAATATTACATTTCGTGGAACGCCTGACAAAACTATTTAGCACTAGTAATAATTATTAAACATGAATTCCATGAATAAAACAACTTCAGTATATTTATTTGATTAAACACTGTCATTTGTTGTCAAAGATGACTGGGTTTAAAGATGCTGAAAAACGAAATAAAGGAACAGTTAAATAAATCAATGAAAATGGTTCTGACGTTTCGTAAAATATCTATTATAAAGTAGATGTTATTAAGATGTTTGGTTATGGTTATATCTGAACATATTTACTATTTATATATAATTTTTTTATTGTTATTTAGACCAAATAAATCTTTTTATTGTTATTTTGATTGATAGAAAATCCACCTGGTGTTTCTAAAATATTCAACTCATGGATTATTCGTCTCCAAAATAATTATATTAATCAATTATGCGTCTCCAAAATAATAATATTAAGCAATTGTGATAGCAACAAGAATGCGCTATTTGAAACGGTTGGACCCCAATCATGATAAATTGTTTCTTGTCGCAAGTAAGTTATTAAGGCCACGGGGTATGGGTTAGTATTTTTACGCGTAGAGGTTGAGGTGACATGCTTTTTTACGTGTGAACACCGCCTCCTCACCCGTAAATATGGTGTGGATTGACTCGTGTTACGCATTCTTAGGGCATCCACAATGTATTGAACTTTATAGAGTTCAATAGAGTGTCACATCATTATTCACTGTTCCATACAACTCTATTCATTTTTATCCCATCATAAATTAAACTCTACAAGTTTAATGGAACATATTAAAAAATATTTATTTAAAGATGTAAAGATTTTCATTTTTCCCATTGAAGAGTTCAATAGTCATTGAACTTCAAATTCATTGAATGTCAAGGTGGCATTTCACAATGATGGAGTTGTATCCAATGAATGACAAGTAGGCATGACACCTAATTCAACTCTTCCATTAAGCCCATCATTGTGGATGCTCTTACGGCCAATAGAATTGCTTTTTACCAAGCGGTCACTTTTTGACCCGTTGCAATGGAAAAAAAAAAAAAAGGATTATATTTTTAAACTTAAACAATATAAATACCAACATTTTCATACCATTTCACACCACAAAACCATTCAAATATCTTCATGTTCTCTCATTTTTTTTTCTCAAAAACATGGATCAAAATCAAAATACCTCAACCATTCAAAACACCCCAATAATCTCAAACACTACAAATGATCAATATCAAGGTTACATACAAATGTTAACATCCCAATCCACCAACAACCTCTGTTTACCAATATTTCATATCAATCAAACTATTTCCAACAACAATGACCACAACAATTCAATTAACCTCACTTCCAAGGTTTTCAACAATTTCAACATCAACAATTCCAAACGCAACCATTTCAACAATTTCAAGCACAATCATCTCAAGTCCCTTTATCTCAATCCTCACCTATAAACTTGGACAATGACGACGACGATCGGGTCGAAGAAACACAACCCTCTAGAAGAAGACAACCAAAAGGAAAAGCTACAAAAAAAGGAACGACTTGTAACTAAGATGAGGAGGAAGTTTTGGCTAAAGCTTGGATTTTTATATCATGTGACTCGAGGACGGGAACACACAAACGGGAAATAGTTTTTGGGTTCATGTTTTAGATCACTTTCACTCGCTTTTGGGAAGACAAACGGGTCGAACGTACGACGCGGTGAATGGAAAATGACGTGAACTACGAGCGGCTTGCACCAAGTTTAACGACATATTTGAAAATCTGAAAAATATGCATAAAAATGGTAGCAACGATTTCAATATTTTATCAACCGTTTGCCAACAGTACAAGGTCACCAACGGCGATAAAGCATTAGGCCACCAAAAAGTGTGAGAAATTTGTCGTTAGGATCCAAAATGGGTCCTTAAACCGAAGACTTCACATTCAGAATCGACCACCGACTCCAAACAAAGGCCAAGAACTTTCGAGTCGGATGTGCATTTTGGTGTTGACCTCAACGAAGATTTTGACGACATCGAAAGGGAGGGTCCACCGGAAGTCCATCTTCATTGACCACCGGGAAGGGACAAAGGGAAAAAGACGGCGCCTTCAAGCTGAAAAGCAAGTAATGAAGACGTATTTGCGGAAAAATTTGACAAAACTCTAAGTTTTTTGCAATATATATATATATATATATATATATATATATATATATATATATATATATATATATATATATATATATATATATATATATATGACTCAACGGAGGAGCCTCTTCGTCGGAAACTAGCACTTACCGATCTTCAAATTTTAAACACAACACCGGAATCAAATATCGACCCGAAAAATTTAGCAGCGTTTCTGAAAATCCAAAAACAAATTCGTGATAAGTATGGAAATTAGGTTTTTAACGTTTTATATTTTGTGTTTAATTTTCTATGGTTTTTAAGTCATTTTTAGGTTTAAATTTCTATGGTTTTATGTTTTTTTTAGTAATTTAGGTTTGAAATTTTATGTTTTTTTTAAGTAATTTAAGTTATATAATATGTTTTATGTATTTTTATTTAATTTATAAAAAAAATGAAAAATAATATAAAATGATAACCAAAGTACCGAAGGACACTGTAACTTGTGAGATTTGATTTCTATACATAGTGAATATCTAGTAGATTTGATATTGTATATAGATGAAATCACTTTTTAGTGAACAACTAACCCAATAATAGCCTAAGGGGGAGCCCACATGCATCTTAAAGGTGCCCATAGACACCCATAGTTTAGGAACTTTTTTTTTATTTAGATTATAGTACACCTATTATAGAATTCAGATGGACACCGTAACTTGTGAGAAGAGCAACAAAAAAATAATAATAAATAAAGTAATAGCTTTGAATTTTTTTTATTCATTAACATGTATATGTATTTTAGTATGGGCTAACAAATAAAAGCTTTTTAGTTATAGATATCATGATTTATATTAGATTAAATCTCTATTCTAATAAAAGAATAATTTTAATATCCTTTTGACATGTGTCATCATATTAGGCTTCTTAATTAATACATATTTAATTCATTTTTTTGTCATGTGTCACCATATTATGCCATTAATTAATGCATGTCACTTGTCAATCTATTAATTCTTCATTTCAAATTTTAAATTTTAAATTTCTCACTCTAATTAAATTAAATTAATAACATTACAATAAAATTAAAATAAAATTAATAGAAGTTATAGTTGATATAATATTTCATATATTTATTTAAATTAGCGATTATAATTTTATATAACTAAAAAAATATCTTTTAATTAGTAATTTATTTAAAATAATTAATTAATAATTTTTGAACTCTCATTAAGAAAATTTAATTAATTTTATAACCGTGGTTTCCACGGGTTATAAACTAGTTTTTTTAATAAAATAGAGGTAAACAAGTTTTTATCTCATGATAATAAATAAAAACATAATGTAGCTTGTTTTCAAAATATGAAAACACGACAACACGTTATTAACAATTGTAAGACGTTACAAGTATTTTCTAAATTATGTGTGTTCTTTTGTATTACAATCAAATTTATAGCTGTCTTAGATGATATTATAATGATTTGACCTGATAACAAAAAATTTCGACCCCTCTAAATAAGATATACGTGAGAATTCACCAATGCAAGAGTGGATTCCAACACTTCATATATTTGCTATTTGGCAAGTTGAAAATTCTATGTTTTATTTGTATAAGCTTATGGCTAAAAAATCTCAATTTAGATTCGTCAACCGATTGTGCTTCTCCGTTTGGCATTTCCTGCTCTTAATATGTAACTTTCACGCTAGTGTCTCGCTAATTTTATAAAATGTTTGCCGTTATACAAAAATGTATATGATATATGACCCATTTAAAAGACATATAACGAGTCCAATCGGGAAATCAAAATCATGTTCCAAAACTGTTCCATTCATCTTTGGCAATATTATATTAATCAAACATGTTGATGGTTGCGGCTGGAAAGAAAGATTGAAATTTAAAAAAAGAAAAAGTTATACAAGGTTAATAAGCTACTAAAAATGCATAAACAAACAAATATAACATTTTTATGGGGGGTTTAAATAAAAAAAGAACAAAAGTCATCATAATCATATTATAGCTTCTTTTAATTCTTTAAATAAAGCACAGCTTTAGTTATAATAAATTTAATCGAGCAAGATTCTAATTTGTATATTTAAAAAACATTTACATGATTGCGTATCAAGATACCCCAAATATATATGTGGAAATCAAAGTACAAATAGTTCCTTTGTCCGGTTGGACAAAAATCCATATAGTATTCATTAAAAAATTATATATATATATATATATATATATATATATATATATATATATATATATATATATATATATATATATATATATATATATATATATATATATATATATAGAGGGTAAAGTGAATATACCTAACAACCTTATATAAGCTTAGGTACGTAACTCCATAATACTACATTGGTTTGTATCATATTTACATTGTAATTGCCTAAGGTTCTTAAACTTCAACCAAATAACTTGATTACTTCCATAATCGTTGGACTTTCACCAATATCTTTCTTTTACATCACGTCTTTCTATCGAATACCATCTGATGGGCTTCATATCCTACCGCTACAAACGAAAGGATGTAGGAGAAATAAAATTATGAATTCCTAAATTTTTTTTGAAGTAAATCAAGTTTAGGGATGAAGTTTAAGAACCTTGGATGATTGCAATTAAAATTTAATGCAAAATGACGTAGTTTGATGAGGTTAGGTACCTAAGCTTATATAAGGTTGTTAGGTATATTCACTTTACCCATATATATATATATATATATATATATATATATATATATATATATATATATATATATATATATATATATATATATGGCTAGGTTCAAATGTTCTTGACATCTATTGTGTGCCCATAAGCACAAATCTGGACCAACGGATGGAATAGAATCAATAATCTTGATCTGAGGGTCTATGATATTAAAATATGGTAACATGTACCATATAATCACATAAATTTCAACATAAAGGTATTTTGGTCAATTAACCTATATTAAAAAAGGAAATTTCCAGATTTTAAGGGATAATTAATACCCTTATTTTTAAAAATCTGAATTTTTTAAGTTTAATTCGAATATAATTTTTAATAATATCTGATTTCATTCTGTTAGAATGACATAAAAATCAACCATAAACTAGTAAATATATTTTTGATTTTATTCTTGGAGAATATGATTATATTCAATATTTATATATATTAACATGCTTAAAGAATTATAGAACATATTATCAACACTAACATTTTATAAAGAATACATGTCTTCTTGCACTAATAATATATCAAATAATTACATTGTATGATTGTGATACAAAGAGCATTCTTGAATAATAACAAAATTCTGAAAGAATAACAAGTGTAATTCTTTAAAACATAACAAGATTCTTAAAATGTGAGTGTGATCAATCTTTGATTCATTCTTCAAGCATTTCCTATCATGTCTTCAAACCATTCTTCAATCAATTCCTATAAAAAATGCAACAAAAACTAAGAATGGTTAAAAAAATATCGTATTCTTTAAGAATGACTTTACTGAACCTGTTCATTCTGTGGAAAAATATCATAGCAAATCTATTACAAAAAAGGCAAACACAAATTCTGAAAGAATCCTTAACTCTAAAGTGCAATTACCATTACTGCACTACCATTATTCTGACAAAATATATATATATATGTCATTTTAAATTTTGGCAGAATGCATACAATATTTTAAATTGGCAATATGGGTTGTAATTCTGATAGAATATAGCAAACATTAAAAAATTATAACTTATTCTAATAGAATGTAATCTTCAAAGTATAAATTTTTATAGAATGTAGTAAACATTAAAAAAAATGTAATTTACTCTAACAAAATGTAATCTTCAAATCAATATATTCTAACAGCAATTCACGTGGATGCCGAATCTGATGGAAATTTTGGAAATTCCATTCCCTTCACTTTTATTCATCCAAACGCCATTTTTAGAGAAATTTAGATTCCAATTCCACCACATTCCTTTAGAATCGGTGAGCCAAACACGCCCTAATTGTTAAATATAACTCAAGTATTCAATTAGAAAGTGATAATGGAAATTCTGATTAGTGATTTCTGTATCTGATAATGATAATTGATATTCAATTACAAACTGATAATTCAACTCAGTTACTCAGTAATCGACATTCTGATTCCGGCATTCAATTACCAACTGATAATTCAACTCAAGTATTCAATTAATCGTCTACTTACCTGATTAGCAGAATAGAAAAGAATAGAATAGCAGGATCGAACACTTCACAAAATCGCTAGTCGTTGCTGCTATTGAAACGTGAATGATCGATAAACCTCTAGCACATCTCCCCTTCTACGGTAGCCCAAAACCTCCGAAACCCCGTTGAATAGCAGGGACCAATGTTGGGAAAACGAGAGGGAGGATAAATCTTTGTAGACGTGATCGGCTAGGGTTTTTTTCAACAGATTTTGACTATATCCCATATTTAAAGGAATAATAAAGAACATATTAATTATCTACCATATTTAAATATTCCAAGATTACTATAATACCCTTAAATGATTTATTTAATAATTAATTATTTCCTGAATTCTTATTGGTGCACACAGGCACACAATAGTTGTCAAAAACATTTGAACATATATATATATATATATATATATATATATATATATATATATATATATATATCCTCACCTAAGCTTATGTACTAAACCTATCAAATATGTTGTTTTAACTTAATAAATATACCCGATTTGGTTTTCAATTGGTAAATATATCATCCTCGATAACATTTCTTTCTTCCATCATCGTTTTGTCATCCCTATTTTCTTTCCTTCATTATCGTTTATTACATCACCCTAGTGAACATCATTTTTTTCCACTGTTAGGAAATCTAATATAATTAATATTCTTGTCTCCTTATCATAACTATTGCGTCGATCTTGAATCTACATCTTCAATTGTTAATCGTAAATCTCCTAACCGTAATCTTTGTATAGTAAAACAACATATTTTCATGAGGTTTAGTAACTAAGCTTAAGTGGGGCTGTAATATATATTCACTTTTTCCTCTCTCTCTCTCTCTCTATATATATATATATATATATATATATATATATATATTAGGAAAGTGAATATACCCTTAAGGGTATATAAGCTTAGGTACCCAAACGCTCATACTACATCGTTTTGTATAATATATATACATTGTAATTGTCCAATATTCTTATAATTCAACTTATAACTTGATTTACTTCCAACATTTTTATAAATTTCACATTTATCTTCCTCTTATATAATTTTCATTTTCAACTATAATATATATAGTCTGTAGGTGTTCGGAAAAAAGATGTGATGTAAGAGGAAGATAGTAGTGAAATTTTGAAAATCTTGAAAATAAATCAAGTTAGGGATTGAAGTGCGTCCATTGAAAACATTGTGAACCTGTTCAGAATCATATTCTGAACCTGTTCAGATTCACATTGTGAACCTTCTCAGATTCATAGCGTGCATAATAGTAAGTCAGATTCATAATGGAAATCTGAACTGATCGAGCTTTTTCACATTGTGAATGTTAAAAATTGAAATATTTACAGTTTAGATTCACAGTGTGAATCTACACTAATCAAAGTTTTTTTTTGTGAACCATTTCAGATTCATAGTGTGCATAATAGCAAGTCAGATTCATAATGTGAATCTGATCTGATCGAGCTTTTTCACATTGTGAATGTCAAAAATTGAAATATTTACAGTTTAGATTCACAGTGTAAATCTACACTGATCAAAAAAAAATTAGTCGGTGTTTGTGTTTATTAATAGAGTACAAAAAAATAATATTTTTAGGTATATAATTAGTTTCTTTTATATAAATAAACTTAAATATTCAAAAAACTAACAAAATGAAGTGAGTTTTTTTCGAAACAAAAAAAAAATTGTTTGTCATATATCATCATGGATCTCTATGTGTAAGTCCCCAAAATTTGCTTGTGTATCAATCAGATCCAATTGATGGTGCGGAATCCCAATCAATTGGATGATGTTAGATCAAATAGAAGAGAAGAAGAAGAAGAATTAAGATGAATCTAATGATGTATTCAATAATATGAATGATGCTCCTTACAATAGATTCTCTCACACACACTCTTCTTCTCTCTAGTTTCTCTCTCTAGAACATGCTCCTCCTCTTTTTCTCTCTCTAGTCATACACTTACATGACTCCTCACCCTATATATATGAGACACCAGCCGTACATGTGTGTACAGCCGCACACCCTGTGTACGGCCGTACACAGGGTGTGCGGCCGTACACACGTGTACGACCGTACACAGCCACAAAATTACATATTACATTATAGAAAAAATATATTTTCCTAGAAAAGCAAAATATAAACCATGTTTTTGACCCAACAATCTCCCCTTTGGTTTATAGCTTTCTTTTCTAATTGGCCCAACAAACTCCCCCTCAAAAGTAGCTGACTTTTCTTGTTAATCTTCATTGGGAGCTTGGCTTCAGCATCAATCTTCAAATTTCTTCACAGCATCAAGATGAACATATGAATCTTCAATAATGACTTCATCTTGAGTAGTTGGGATTTCTGCAGATTTTGACATTGAACGCACATTGGGTGAGGAGGCTTCTTGTAGAGATTCATGAAAGATGGCACTTTCAGCTTTAGAATCTTCAGAGAGAACAGAGAGAACGAATCTTCTGGA
Source organism: Lactuca sativa (assembly GCF_002870075.4). NCBI lineage: Eukaryota > Viridiplantae > Streptophyta > Magnoliopsida > Asterales > Asteraceae > Lactuca > Lactuca sativa. The sequence goes on along the minus strand of NC_056627.2, from coordinate 304,938,354 downwards.
TCACTTCAGCAGGTTTATAGATAGCAGCAGATTCATTGAGGAGGCTTCAATGCAATTTGTCATCTAATCTTCAAACTCAGCTTGACCTTGCTTCTGGGGTTGAAGGATTGAATGTTTAAAGAATAATCTTCATTTCTTGCTCCTTCGAATGAAAATTTTTCGATGCTCGCAGATGAAGCTTCGACTTAGAAATCTCGATACAAACTCCATGAGTCTCATCTACATCTGAATTCATTTTTCAAGACAAAACAAAACTAAAAGAAAAATTAGCACACAAAAAATATTTTTGGATTTTTGATATTTTCCGAAAAAAATAAAATAGAAATAACACTAATTTTTTATTTTTAATTTTCTATTTTTTGTTTGATTTTTGAATTTTTTTTAATTCTCCCCTTAAATTTGTGCATAGAGGAAAACTATGAACAAATTTAACAAAAACAAAAAATATTTGGGATCAAAGTTGTGAGACAGCCTGAACTTGTTTACCAGTACCTTCACATTCATGAATAGATCTGGTCAATTGCCGGTATTGTGGTCCACTTAAACACGAAAGATATCGATAAACTTTTCTAAATAAACCATTTAGCTGACAACGACCACGGGTATTGTTGTCCACTTAAATTAAGCAACGAGATCTACATACAACCTCTAAATGGTTACTTGATGTCATAGTTAAAATCATTTATGATTATAACTATGACTATGGTTGCGCAAATGATTAAAATGCCACTTATAATCATTATTATGATAACTATGGGCAACATAAATGATTGGAACACTAGTTTCAATCTTTTATGATTACACAAAAAACATATTTTCACTGTTAATCATTTATTTTAACATTTTGTTGATCTTTTAGTTGTGTTTACATGTTATTGTCATTTTGTAGTGATGCGTTAAATAAATCTACTCATTACACAATAGATATTGTTCGTTTATATTCATTATCATTTTAGAGGAGATGATTAACGCCTGTAGATCAGGGCTAGTCAATTTAGAGACAATAGGCGTCAAAAATGAATTTTTGATGAAATATTATTTAGAATGAATAATATTAATTAAGTTATAGTATATATTACAAGGTTTCCGTGCATATAAAGAACGCCGAAATCCAAGTTATAACGAAGAAGTTATAACCTGTCGAAGTTTCGCGACAAAACCGGCACGACATAGCGCGATGTAAATAGTGAATTTACATTAGAGCGATATTTAGCCTTAGCAATCTAAACAAAAGTCGTAGAGTTCGTTAAACCGTGAACGTGCATAAAAAGAACGTCCAAATCTGACTTCATATGAGGAAGTTATGATTTTTCTAAGTTTCAGCTTAGTAGTATGCAACCCGAATACTCGATTTGAGATTGACCGGTTTTTAGCCGAAACAATCTAAACGAGAATCAAAGATCTCGTTAATAGTAGTAAAATGATAAAAAGATAGGCGAAAACGGACGTCGGATGAAGAAGTTATGAGTTTATAACGGAGTTTTCCTATCCCGGCCTACTAAAAATAAATAATAAAAATAAAGTCAAATTTAGCCAACGGAGTCTAAACGAAAGTTGTAGAGCGTAGTCTCACCTACGCGGGGATATAAAAAACGTCGAAAACGGAGTTCGTATGAGGAAGATATGAATTTTTGAAGTTTATTAAATATTTTCGATATTAAATTTAAATATAAATTTTCGATATTATCCAAGGGGGGAGTCACGGGCTTATCCAGGTTATGCCCAGCGTAATGTGGGTTTCAGCCCCTTATAAAAGGAAATCGAGGTTGCCTTATTCCTTTGCTCATTTCTCTTCTTTCTCTCGCGTTTTTGCATCGTTTTTCGTGCAAGAATTATCCTGAAGCCCCGATATCATTCCCGAGCCCCGAAGCAAGTCCCGAGGCCCCGAAGATCCCGAGAAGTGCGATTCCCGAGCCGAAGCTATGCCCGCGAGGAGCCCAATTTTTGTGAAGATCTTCCAAATCTACCGAAAAATACTACTTCTACAAGTCGTAGTGTTGTTCGATCATCTTCTAATCAAGTGAGTGTGTGGTTACTTTCTTCTAACGCATAATTATGAAGTATTTTATATGAAATACGTGTTATATGTATAATTTTGTTGTTATGTGTGCGAATGTATATTCATTTTCTTCTATCTCATAGATCTGATTTATTCTCTATGAAATACGTGTTATGTGGGTGTGCCTCATCTGTTATGTGGAATATATATTGAATGAGAATGCTATACAGGTTTTAAACTATGTATAAAAATATATATTTTTATCTGCTAATATGTTGGGTAGAACATAGGTAGATAGTTGATGTGTGATAAACAGATGAGAGGCCCCAATGTTGTTGTTGTTGATCTAGTTATTCAGCGGAGTATGGATTAGACCAAGAGGTTAGTTTTAGATCCGGGAGTATGGATCAGGTAAAGAGATAAAACTTGTTATTAGTCCGGGAGTATGGATTAAGACTAAGTTAATTGTCCCTAGTCCGGGAGTATGGATTGGGCACAGTTATTGATCCGGGAGTATGGATCAGATCAAGATTAGGGTATAGTTAATTGTCCTTATTCCGGGAGTATGGATTGGGTACAGTTATTGATCCGGGAGTATGGATCAGATTAGGAGGTTAGTTTTAGATCTGTGAGTATGGCTCAGGTATTTTTAGATCCGTGAGTATGGATCAGGTGAAAAAGGTTAGTTTTAGATCCTCAGTATGGATCGGGTGAAGAGGATAGTTTTAGATCCGTGAGTAGGGATCATGTAAAGCCCCGTTTATTTATTAAATTAATAAATAAAATAATGAGCGAATAGTAGCCCTAAAATAAATAATTATATGTCAAAGGTTGGTCTCGAGGAGTTAATTGACACACTTTAAGAGATTGGGGGTTAAAAGAGTAACATATGGACCTTATTTTAAAAGATCTTGAAGAGAAGGGGGCTGTTTGGTAAGTATTATACTCAAATTGTAAGGAATTTTAAGGCTGAGGGCTAAAAGGGTAAATATGGGGTTTATTTCAAAAATATTTCTGGATGGAGGGGATAAACTTGGAATTATGAAAAGAAGTTATGGGGATCGGGGTATATAAACCTGTCACCCCCGGTAACCCTAACCCTAATGCGTTTTCTCTAGGCGTCACCATGGAGCACAGTCGCCGCATTTGCTTTCCTCCTCGCCACCGCTGAAGCCAGTCGCCGGAGTCCATCTCTTCTACATCGGAAAGTGAGTACGGTGGTTGGATGGTCTGTTGCTGTTACGAACCACCGGACCTCAGCCGTCGTTTTTGTTGCTGCTGGAGACGGAGGACGACGATGGAGCATCGTTCAGTCGGAAGCAGCAGGAGACAAGTCGTGGCCACCTACACCGCCTCCTCCTCCTTATCTGTGAAGCCAAAGAAGCGGGACCATCGGTGGAGCTGCAAGATCAATCGACAATGAGGTTGGACGCCGCTAATCTCCATTGTTATGTTGTTTTTGTCGCCGCCGGAGGAGCTTGAGCGTGGCTGTCATCGTCACGGAACCCCCCTATGCTCGGTTCGTTGCTACTGAACCGCTATCTCTATCCTGCCGGCATGAAACCACCGCTGCCACCGCCATATGCCATTATCGGGTGGTTGGTTTCTCGTTTCGAGCAAAGGACATGATGGTGTGCGTGTTTTCGTTTATGGGTATGATTTGTTTGACCGGAAATCACAAGAGCCGCCGCTGCCACCACCGGGAGGTGGTGGCTGCCGCCAAGGACCACCGCATGTGTGTGTTGGTATTAGTGTAGTGTGTGTGTTTGTTTTAGGAATTCATTGTAAAAGTTGTAAGAGCCAAAAATAATAAAAGAAATTGAAAACCACCACCTTAGGGTGGTGGCTGCCGCCTCCTGCCACCACCGGCCGCCGTGTCAGGTGGCGGTATGCTTGTCTTGTGAGTTGACTCGTTCGGGGATGCTTGAAACCCTAATGGGCCCAAAGAAGCTCAAATGGGCCCAATGAAGCTTAATGGACTCTAATGGACCCTAATAAAACCCTAATGGGTTTAATAATATTTTAGTGGGCTTAATAGGCCCAATAAAGCCCTAATTGACATAAAAGACCAACAAATTGATAAATGGGCTAATATTTGGATTGGAAAACCCTAATTTGGGGAATTAATCGGGACACACGGGAATTATTTAATAACTTGGAATATTAAATAATAATCACTGGCGAAAATTAATCTAAGCAATATTGGACTTAATGGGTTAAGTACTTAATGGATTAAGTCCTTAATGGGTTAAGTAGGAAACTTAACCCTAATCATCATTTTATGTGAAACCCTAATTTCACTTGGGTTTATTGTTGGGCCTTTCTATTGGGCCTTGATGATTTGGGTTATTAAATAGACTATCCAAGATCAAGTAAATGGTCTAGAGTAATTTAATGGGCCTAGGGTAAGGCCCATGTAAGGGGCTTGGGCCCAATTTGGAAAATTGGGCCATAGATGGGCCAAGGTTTGGGCCTTAATGAGTATATGATGTTGGGCCATAGAATGGGACCATGTATAGGCCTAGGCCCAATTTGGAAAATTGGGCCATGTGTTGGGCTTTGATTCCTAGTTGAATTTGGGCCTACGGATTGGGCCTTGGGCTTGAATAAGCCAAGCTTGGGGTAATGTAATTATCCAAAGTAAGTGTTTATGGTTATGTATTGGGACCCAATTATTAATTGGGTGTTATTTTGGTGTTGACAGTTCGTGAATCTGTCAGCTAGCAGCTGGGGTCAAGTCTGCGGGACTTCAGCAAGTGTGGGATTGTGTCTTCGGGACTTCAGCAGTGTGAGGTGAGTTACCTTCCAGTAGAGGTGGGTCTACGGCCACAATGTCGGCCCACCAGTAGGAGTTGTTGTTAGATGATTGTCTTTGTGACAATTGTCTATGTTTGCTACTACATGTTATGTGTATGTGCTAGCATGATATGATGTTATGTGATAATGGTAGTAGGGGGTGAAATAGTCCCCGGTTACCGGTCGATAGGGCCGAAACGGTAGATTAGTACCCAACTATGCTAGACAGATTATGATATATGTGATATGATGTGGTAGTAGTATGGGGTGAAATAGTCCCCACTTACCGGTCGACAGGACCGAAGGGGTAGGCCAGCACCTAGATATGCTAGGCAGTATATGATGGGTTTTGGTCTTAAGAACATCATATGTGCTCATACAAACCCTAATGCTTGGATCTAGGTTTCTCTATTGTACATGCAAGTTATCCAAGGCTATAAACCCTAATTCTAGCATATGGAAATCGATATTAACATATAATTAGGTTTAAGATATTGCCTTGATTGTTATGTAGTAATAACAATCCCAATTCCTCCTTGAATTGACTTTGGAAGGCTTAGAGTCACAAGTGTCACTCTTCTAATGGCTCACAAACACCATAAGCAAGAGGATGAAGAGGAGAGAGGATATAGGCTGCCAAAACCGTGTGAAAACCCTAGCAAGATGCTTAGCCACGTTTTTGGTCCTTAAGGGATCTATATATATAATGAGGCAATTAGGGTTATCTAACAAGGAAACCCTAATTTAGTTGCTTAAGCCCTAAGCAACCCATGGAGCCCTTTCTTAAAGCCTTGGACGATTTCATATGGGCTTCCCCCATAGAATTCGTCCACCTTATAAAAAAAAAAAGCAATCCATGGCCCAAATTGCAATTATCTTATAATTACAATTCCAGTCCCTTAAGTTTAATTAATCTCTTTTAGCCACAAAATTAATTACCAATTAATTCTTGACTAATATTAATTAAACAATATGATTTCTCCTTTAATATATTATTCTCATAATATATTAATAAATCATATTTAATCCTTTCTCTCCATAATTCATCCTATCAAGTTGCTTTGGTGAAGGCAACCCAAAAGGACCATGCACCATCGGGTCAAGTACATACCAAAATAATTATGGACTTAGACACTAATCCAACAGTCTCCCACTTGGATAAGTCTAATAACTACTATGCGTATGACTTCAGATCCAGATCTGCAATCGTAGCTTTCCAAAGCCGTTGTCAACTCTGATCCTATCAGATACGCGTGTCCTTAGATAAGGGATCATATATTCCTCCATTCTAGATATCATATGAGATATGATTTCAAATCATTCTCTTTGTACTATATCTCGATTCCCGATTTATGACGACTGACTAATTGAACAAATCAAATTAGCCCTAGCCCGGCCGAGCATTTACGTTTGTCATCACTAAGTCATCGAGGGGCCCAAAGATATCGCTTTTATCCTACTTTGGATAAAAGGAACGGATAAACTTTGATACAATGCTTGCTTGCACTTACTCACTGAATCACACACAACAATATGTTTTATAACACCAAGTTACTAGTGCGTTTACATATTACCAATGTGCAACCGATTTGCAAGATACAACTCACACATCTCGGTTTCAAGAATATAAGATGTTATCGTCTCACCAATTACTCGTGATACAATTCATGGAGTGATCCAAGTGAGCGTGGGTTTAATCCAATGCACAAATCACATTCATAAGCACTCATGAACGTTGCAGCAAACATTTGCTTATGTCTAATGCTCTTTAGACAATCCACACACCAATTCACGACAGTCTTCATTCATATCTACTTCCAACATATGAACAACTGTGGTCCGTTCAAATAATTTGATTATTCTTAATAAACTCAATTATTCTGGAAGTCAAAACATGCAAATGTGAAACACAAGAATAATACTAATCCCATATGGCCTAAAACCTTTGAGTATAAATAAAACTCCTTTTATTTATCACCATATCGATTACTCATTATTTGTCGTTTCGGTTAATCAACTTCTTACTTGAATTATTACACTTGTCTCATGCTCTTAGCATGCATACAATGTTTACCTATGGTTCTTACTTTGTGAAATAGACCAAATTGAGCACATTTCCAATCATTCTCATTTCACAAATCCAAATCCTTTTTCATAAGTGAAAGAAAATCAAATACTTGCCACTTATAGAATATGCTAGATTCTAACATTCTATGCAATGATCCTTTTGTAATGTCACTGCACCAAAGTCACAAAGACTATTGCCAATGATATTACAAAGTCTTCTATCGGAGATTGTTACAAGACAATTCCTTAGATATGATGTCTCTCACTCAACGTACATTCCTTTGAACATCCTTTTGCATAAAAGTTTCTAATCTAGACATAGATTTTTCAATATTCAATTCCCAATATGGATACGCTTCCATATTTTCCATATGACAACTTATTCTTAATAGAATCTTATCTATTCGTAATAATGTGGATATTGTCCATCCAATATGGAATCATTTCCATAATTTCCATATGACAACTCATTCTTAATAGAATCTTTTCTATTCATAATAATGTCGATATGGTCCATCCAATACCATGCTTCCAACTACTCACAAGCGACCAATCCTCGTCGAACTTTGGATTGTCCTTTGATAGTTGTTTAATTATTCCAGTCAAAACCGATTCTAGTCCCTTTTCCCTCTAAATACGCTAGACATTTGGAAAATTTTAGAATGGTCAAACATTTAAAGCATTTGCAATCGATCCTATACCCGAAGCGTATGGGACACGACACATAATGTTTTATTTGCTATGTTCTCAAAATTCGAATTGTGAAGAGGAATGCCGTAATCATAATCGAAATTTTAAGAACACACTATGTACCTTTGGCTAAATTTATTAACATTTCTCAACCTAATCCTTTAGATTTGAAATGAAGCATAATATTCTCTCCCTTAATTATAGCAAAACAACTTTACAAACCTTACGACTTTGCAAGGTATAACTCTTGTTTTCTATAATTAATATTGTCAACTTGCAATACGTGCCTTAATAATCATACAATCATAACATTTATGCTCCCACTATCATGATGATTATTATAAAACATAACACTTATGCTCCCACTAGCTTCGACATGTATTCACAAATAGCTTAACTTTCAGAAAAAGCAATGCTTATTGAATTTCTTAAGTTCATGTTTCTAATACTTAGTGCTTTGATAATCTTTTATCAAGGCTTCTTGAACTTATACACCTTTGCCTTAGATAGTTCATATGTGTGTGTAAACAATTGCCAAACCTCACAATTCAAATTATGGAAAGGGATACCGTAACCATAATCGAATTCGAGAATGCAATTTTACAATCACTATCTTCTTAAAATCTTTCTTAGTGAAAGCATTTCCTCACAATAATTTTCATGAAGGAGGAAATCTTATGACACTTAGATTTAACGGTGCATTTGTTCCTATCCATGTGAATTTGTCAAAACCAAAGTTTACGACAAATTCAAACTCATATGGATCGAACTTTCTTGATCTCGATTTCTTGCCTTTATGGTAGCACAGCTGCCCACCATGTCTTCCAAGTAGTTAAGAAACTCACCTTTTCTTATCAATGTACTTTCCATTGATCAAGGTCCTTGACTTTTATGCATTCAAATGAGAACTCATAGGACTCACATGCATGATTAACTCGATTGGATTGGCACAGAAACAAAATAATGTCATCACGATAGGTTGTAAACCTCAACTCGTGTGCTAGTGATGATTGATAAGGTTTATTTGATTTGTTCTTGAAACCTTTCTAGACCATTAAGGCTCCCACTGACTCCTTGACATATAAGATTCTTTTGTCAATGAACATTTCTTGACAACCAAATATTCAAGAGTTAGTGCAGCTTTTATCAAAACACTTCATAAATTGGTCCTAGTTGGTCTTTGTCTTATTCAAGACATCACAACTTTCCACATTTGATGAATGTTACAAACCTTTTTAATACTTTTCACTCAATGTCACAATCTTAACTTTAAGACTTGCTATTGGAACGAAGTATGATTGACTTCTTGATTTAACCATTTCTTCAATCCTTTATTCCTCTTCTTAAACATACAATCGTACTAAGACTCACTTAGAGGATCAATTGAGCTATGGTTCTTAATCATTAAGACCTATCATAAAGCATAAAAGCTACTCTCCCTTCTTCTTAGAATGGAGAAACTTTTATCTTTCTGCCTACTTGAATCTTCTTATTCGTTTTGCTATTGATTTAAACTTTTTCAATCAAATCATATTTACTAAACCTTTAGTGAATCATGACAAATATCATTGTTACTCTTATGGTGGGCTTGATCAACACGCAACTTTGTGTGCTCGATCTCCTAGTCCTTCACTTGACACTTTGTCAACGAATTAGTCTAATTTCCAAATATGAAATTTCTCATTCATCATGCAACCAAGTTGCGTGATTCCAAATTTCTGTCCAATTGAAACTTGGGCGATGAGAGACTCTCCCTATTTGGTAAATTCTCGACTTTCCATAAATAACATAATAAGAATCAAATCCATTATTGCTAATAATAGAAACATTTTAACATCAATTTTTCATACACGCCATTGTAAGGATAAATAAATAATATAAAATCAAATTTTATTTTATTGCGGAAAAATTTTGTCCTTACAATGCAATTCATTGAAAAACTATGCTAATACATCTTTCTTAGCAATCTAATTCTAACTCTAAGTAGTATCTAAAGAATCTAATCTTCAAGAAATGCAATCGAAATCCATTCCTTCACGGTTAGATTCTGCTCACTTCTTCCTTTAAGCTTCCTCTCTTTTCTTTGATCCTACAAAACATCAATTGTAATCTTATTACATTATGTATTAAGAATCTAGAATAGAAGCTTAAAAGAGTTAGTCAATGGATTTTACCTAAATCAAAGCCATACCTTTTGACTCTCCCATCTCTTAGATCTCTTAGGTAAATGGGGCAGCTTCGTCTCCAATGCCCTTTCTCTTGGCAATAAAAGCAAATCGACTCTTTTGGAACAGGACATGGAACTACTTCAGACATTGCCTTTCTCTTATGATCACACTTTTTGATCATGGCATGTCTTTCGTTGCCATTGTCTATATCCATAGAGGTCTTGAAGGCAGATTCACGGATCAACTTTGCTTTTCTATTGCGCGAAACCATTGCTGATTCAGCAGCAATAAGCATATAGGTGAGATCTATAAGGGTCACGTCGCGGTTCATCATATAGTACTCTCTTACGAACTCACTATATGAGTTAGGAAGTGACTGAAGAACCCAATCAACAACCATTTCCTCACAGACAATGGATCCCAACATTCTTAACCTATCAATGTGTGACTTCATCCCTAGGACGTGTGCACACACTGACTTTCCTTCTTTATGTTTACTTGACAAAAGGGCTTGAGCGATCTTGAACTTTTCAAGCCTTTGAACTTGTGGGTTAGGGAGAATAATTGGAGGAGGTGGAGGAAGTGAAGCATGATTTCTTGTTCCTCGATCGAATCGTGGAAGATCATCTTCATGTGGAAAGCTTGTTCCACGGGATTTGGGAAGACCATAGTTGTCGAACTTTGACATCTACAAAACGGGAGAAAACGAATTCAAGTTAGTTGATTGATTGAGTCCTTAGTAAATCACCCAAATGAGATACTAAGGCTAGGACCCAACACAATATTCTACAACTCGGGAGAGGGATGCCGTAACCCTAATTGCAGAATATTTGAAGGTAAGTGAATGACGATTCACTAATTTCCACCATGAAAAACGAAAAAGAATTTAAGTTTTAAATCTATGAAAACTCCTAGATCCTTTGAGATTCATTGAACTTCCAATGTCATGTTTAAATCTCGATATGCCCCTCTTGTTTGTGACTGGGATCCTGCGGATCACAAAGCGGGTGTGAATAACCATGCAAACTTACATGGTGCCCTCACATGTTACTGTCATCTATTCGATGTGCCGGTAAACCACACACGCTCCACCGAACTATCACAAACATTGAGTCACCTTTTGCTACCTTTTCTTAGACCCATTTAGTGTGCCGGTAAACCACACACGCTCCACTAACGTCTTCGTAAGGGCACAAAGTGTAATTTCATGGAATTGCATCGATTCACTTTGCCTAAGTAACTAAGATTGAGAATTTTATGAAAACATTTAGTTACTTTTATACTTTATTATACTTATAATGGAAGGTTTCGTCCTATCCTACCCGTTCGGCTAACGACCCTCCACTAGTCAAGAGTGCGGTGGGTAAGAGTGGATACCCATTCAATGGCCATTTTATAGGCAATTTCCTTAAACACCCCTTATAGACTAGCTTCGTGAATGAGGCCTACTAACGGTAAGACTAACTTTTACTCATACATATATATATAATGTTAGACTTTTAATGTTATATATAGTATAAGGTGTATTTTATACTTTCAAAATACTAGGTGGTCTAATTTAACAATTATACTTTTAATACAGTTAAATTGTAAACCTAAACTTTTATGGATTTATTAAAACTCTTTTAATTATACACCTTAATTAATTAATAAAACCATAAGGGTGTGATTTGAACTTTTTTAAAACAATACTAAAGTTTTAGAATTTAACATTCCTAATTAAACTTTTAATCAACTTTTAAATTCCAAAACTTGAGGGCAAGTTTTGAAACATTTCAAAAACATTTGGGTTTAGAATTTAAATATACATCAAAATTAAACTATTAATCAAAATTTAAATTCCAAAACTTGAGGGCAAGTTTTGAAACCCTTTTCAAAACATTAGGGTTTTAACTATTTAAATTTCAAAACAACAAAACTTTTGGGTTCAAATTTAAACTATAAAACCCAAGGGGAAAATATGAAACATTTCATAACATAAAGATCAAATAACAAATAATCTAAATTAAAAAGTAATTACATAATTATCCGTATTTGATTTATTTAATGATTTCTTGCAAAACAATTTACCAATATAATCAAAATAATTAATCAATTATCACATAAGGAAACAATTATCTTATTAATTGATAAATATCTTCAATTAGATCAAGAATATAGTCAAATATATCATAAAATCGGATTTATATGGATCTAATATGATAAGGTAACTATCCCAAAGCAAAAACAGCAAGAAATCCCGAGATATACTCCATCTGACGAGTTGACTCGTCGAGTCAAGCTTGGACTCCGCGAGTTCAGCTATGGACTCGGCGAGTCCAGCCTCCAGAACATCAAAAATCGAATTTTTTGAACATGTAATGCATCAATACAATTGAAACCAGTCTAGGATCTGATACCACTGATGGGTTTTGGTCCTAAGAACATCCTATGTGCCCATACAAACCCTAATGCTTGGATCTAGGTTTCTCTATTGTACATGCAAGTTATCCAAGGCTATAAACCCTAATTCTAGCATATGGAAATCGATATTAACATATAATTAGGTTTAAGATATTACCTTGATTGTTATGTAGTAATAACAATCCCAATTCCTCCTTGAATTGACTTTGGAAGGCTTAGAGTCACAAGTGTCACTCCTCTAATGGCTCACAAACACCATAAGCAAGAGGATGAAGAGGAGAGAGGATAGAGGCTGCCAAAACCGTGTGAAAACCCTAGCAAGATGCTTAGCCACGTTTTTGGTCCTTAAGGGATCTATATATATAGTGAGGCAATTAGGGTTATCTAACAAGGAAACCATAATTTAGTTGCTTAAGCCCTAAGCAACCCATGGAGCCCTTTCTTAAAGCCTTGGACGATTTCATATGGGCTTCCCCCATAGAATTCATCCACCTTATAATAAAAGGCAATCAATGGCCCAAATTGCAATTATCTTATAATTACAATTCCAGTCCCTTAAGTTTAATTAATCTCTTTTAGCCACAAAATTAATTACCAATTAATTCTTGACTAATATTAATTAAACAATATGATTTCTCCTTTAATATATTATTCTCATAATATATTAATAAATCATATTTAATCCTTTCTCTCCATAATTAATCCTATCAAGTTGCTTTGGTGAAGGCAACCCAAAAGGACCATGCACCATCGGGTCAAGTACATACCAAAATAGTTATGGACTTAGACACTAATCCAACAGTATATGACTTATGTGTTTATGTTATGCTTTTATGTGGTAGTGTTAGGGGGTGAAATAGTCCCCGGTTACCGGTTGAAAGATACCGAAGGGGAGGCCAGCACCCAGATATGTTGGTCAGTATCCGGTCGAGAGGACCGAAGGGGAGCCCAGCACCCAGGTATGCTAGGCAGTATCCGGTCGAGAGGACCGAAGGGGAGCCCAACACCCAGGTATGCTAGGCAGTATCCGGTCGAGAGGACCGAAGGGGAGCCCAGCACCCAGGTATGCTAGGCAGTATCCGGTCGAGAGGACCGAAGGGGAGGCTAGCACCCAGATATGCTAGACAGTATCCGGTCGAGAGGATCGAAGGGGTAGGTCGGGCACCCAGATATGTCTGACAGTATATGTATGTTATATGATTGTGTGGTATGTGGTATGATGGTGGAACTCACTAAGCTTCGTGCTTACGGTTTTCAGTTTTGGTTTCAGGTACTTCGTGTTTAAAGGAAAGGATCCGGCTTGATCGCAGCGCATCACACTGTGGTTTTCCGCACATGAGATCCTTGGTATTACTCTGATATTATTTTATGATAACACATTTGATTATTTCTACTTTGGTTTTGACATGACATGATATTACAGATGTTTTATTACACTGTTGGTTTATAATTACGTATTTAAAAATGAAATTTTTGGCCTGTATTTTTGGGATGTTACAAGTTGGTATCAGAGCCTTGGTTTGAGGGATTCGGACATACTCCCGGGTGTGTTTGAACTCAAACTAAGGGCTTGGTATAAAAATTTTCAAAAGTAAAAGCGTTTTATAAAAAGAAGTTTGAAAAGAGAAAATGACTTTGAAAAGAACAAGGTGTGTGATGCGTGCAATCAGCCGAGCTCAAGTAAGTTTTCCCCAAGATATCCATATATGTTATGAGATGTTATGATATGATATGGTTATGAGGATTGCATGCTAGATTAGGGCTAAGGATCTAGGACGATGCCTTATATGCCTATTGTATGTGCTTGTAGACTTGCATGCTAGTACAGATCAGTCAGTGATAGGATAGCCTGTTTAGGTTATGCCTGATTGTATGAGCCTTTGAATTGCATGTACAGATTCCTGATTAGAGGATAGAATGATTTGAATGGAATATGATGGTTAGAGTTTCCACTGTCTGAATGCTGCTTGCTTTGTGCTTTGTGGGACTTTTAGTAATGTGAGCTAACTATTAAGTGAATATGCTAAGTCACATGTGGCACAGGCTGGATAATCTCAGAGTGATAGATTTGACCCTATTGCGCAGCTCTTGTTTGAGTCCAACCGTTATAGGGATGAGTCTGTTACTTGAAGGATTATCTGATCTCTGTTGCATGTGGCTATATTCATGAGGTAGCTAGTTGACATTACTGGGAATCTTTTGGCAGCTGAGGACTGGGTGAGTTCGGGAACCTAGGGAAGCCTAGGATAGATTTCAGTGAGTTAGTAGTGAGGCTCAGTTAGACTTGGGTGTACTAGTTGAGGAAGTGACTTAGAGGATCCGGGAGGATTGCTGAGGAAAGTATGGATAAGTGTGGAAGGTAGTATTGGGCCCATACTACTGAAAGCACAGGATCCATACTCGAATCAGCGAGTGTCTTGGAGAATCTAAGAAGCTTCAGGGAAGAGTTTGTGACCCAGTTTGGGGATAGAGGATGTTCCAGTTGTTGCAGCTTAGCCATTGGCAAGCGAGCTAGTGAGCGTGACAGGGTGTCAGACCCTGAAGGATACGATTCCCAAGAGTTGCAAATGCGGGATCGATTTGGGAGCACCCTAGAAAGAGAGGTGCGTGCCAGGTGTGTCTAGTAGAGGGTCCCGGGAAGAGACCCATGACTCCTGAACATCAGGTGAAGGGCTAGCAGGGCCTGAGTTAGTGCAGCACGTACAAGGAAGTACACAAGGGAGTTTGTCACTCCAGGGGTTTAAGCTGCTACAGGGTAGCAGGATTGGTCATATCAGCTGAAGGTGACCAGTATTTCTCCAAATGTTGCGGGTATGTCATCTTATTAGATGGATATTAGGAACACGTATCGCTTTGGGATTGCGAGTGAGTTTGGATAAGTCGGATCTCGGGTCGGGTTCTGGTAGTGTTTGAGTTATCAAGGATCATATATGCCATCCTGCATGCCGAAAGGTCCTTGATGAACCCACAGAGGGACACATATTGCAGAATGCGTCTCGCATGTACCGTTATTATTCCGGATCTTTGACGGGATCTGTGCAAAAGAATTAGTTAGAGGATACTCGGTCAGGAGTAGAGCTATAGCTCTCCAGTGAAGTCAGTGTTCAGGGGCTCTATCATTGTTCAGGCGTGGTCGGTGAATGTTTATGGATGAAATTTGGAGTTCAAGGCACTACCGTTGCTAGGACAGAACTGGTGATAGGAAGAGGGTGGTGTCAGTCGCGAGTGTTAGATGCATAAGTGGTTGGTCATCGCATGTTCAGGGTAATTGTATCTTCGCATGGGTTGTGTTTGGTTAGAGTTCAGTGGTACTGCAAGATTGGAAATGAGAACGAGGATTCGTCAGCCAGAGTGAAGATTGAGACCTTCAATTGACAACATATTTGATGGATCGAGGTGTCAGACTGGATCAGATGTCAAGAGTACTCATCGAGATTTCCGAGGATGTGAGATCTCAAGGTTTAATCGGTGATTAAACGCTAGCATTGGCACGCACAAATTGTCATCGGTGGGATATTAGGAAGTGAGTAGGATTGGAAATCCTTCAACTCTTGCGTGCAGTGAAGACTTAGTCGAATCTAGGTGGGGGAGAGACTTTTATAAAGTTCTCCAAATGTGAGTTCTGGTTGCGCGGGGTGCAATCTCTTGGTCACCTTGTCAACCAGAAGGGTATTCTAGTTGATCCGGCCAAGATAGAGGTCGTGATGCAGTGGGAGATTCCGAGGTCTCCATCTGAGATTCGGAGTTTCTTGGGTCTAGCAGGTTACTACCGGATAATTACATGGGACTTTTCCGAGATTGCGGTTCCTTTGACCCGACTGACCAAGAAGTCGGTGACCTTTCGTTGGGGGCCTGAGCAGCAGGCAGCCTTCGAAACTCTCAGACAGCGGTTATGCGAGGCACCGATTCTCACCCTGCAAGAGGGTGTAGATGATTTCATGGTTTATTGTGACGCTTTGATCACGGGCATGGTTTCGGTACTGATACAGTGGGGTCACATGATAGCAGGTCTCGGGAACCAGATTTGAGTTCCGGTTAGGACTCAAGTTCAGTTGTGTGTTAGGTCGAGTGTGTGTTCGACCCAGTTGGGGAGTGTTATAAGACTACGGAGGTAGTCGTAGCATTCACTAGCAGTCAGATAGTTTGGGAAGTGTTGTAAGACTACGGGGGTAGCCGTAGCATTCACTAGTAGTCAGATGGTATGGAAAGTGTTGTAAGACTGCGGGGGTAGCCGTAGCATTAACTAGCGGTCAGATAATGATAGAGTGTTATGAGACTGCGGGTGTAGTCGCAACATTCACTAGGTTAGTAGATAGTGTGAGCGTGTTGTTAGGACGCAGAAGGAACAACAGTACCCACCAATTCGGGTGTAGCAGTAAGGATAAGGAAATCCACGGATTGGATTTCAGAATTTCCCAGATGGATTAGATCTGGTTGAGCCAGTGATAGGACTGTAGGAGTGCCACTACAGTTATGAGATCAGGGAAGCAACGGACTGCTTCAGGACATGTGAGATAAGGCTACCATTGGTCAGGTAGCAATCACTTTCAACCTTGGATTTGAAGATGACATGATTTGACGTATGGACCCGATCGGTTATATCGGAAAGTAGTAGAGTCACAGTGTCATGATAACTAGTGGCAACTAGTTCCAGAGAAGGATTTTGTTCAGAAGTCGTGTGAGGCAACTAGGTAGTGAGTCCTTTGGCTCCGCAGTTGGGTGTAAACCCAGTATTTCGGAGGATTGGCAAGCGAATTGAGACCCAGGAGGTCTCGGTAGCTTTTGGTAAGCAGCTATGTAGCAGCGTATACTGCTTCAGGCAGTTCAGTGTTCGGGCAGTTTCAACGCTTGGTCATGATAGTATGTATGTTTTAGTTGCATATGCATACGGAATAGCTAGTTCATTGGGGAGTAACAAGTCACCCACAGCGAGATTAGTTGAGCCTTTACCAAGTGTGAGTGATATGCAAGGATATTTGGGTCTGTGACCCTGTGTTATAGTGGGAACCTCGAACTATCAGAAGTTGGGTGAACAATTGAGGGATAAACAGACTGGATTCAATGATAATGATTCGGTAAGAATGGTCTGTCAGGGATTCAGATCATCTCGAGACAGCAGATTTCAGACGAAGTAGATGTGATCCTGTTGCGAGGAATTCGTTCATATGAGGATATTAGGGTTTTGCGAAGATTGGTCACAGCTACCCTAGGAAGGCTAGGGGTGCCCTGAATGGTGACCATGATACTAGAGTGGCTCGGTATGTAAGGATTGGTAAGGAATGATTTTTCGAGGATGAAATCTAATTTAAGTGGGGGAGAGTTGTAAAGCCCCGTTTATTTATTAAATTAATAAATAAAATAATGAGCGAATAGTAGCCCTAAAATAAATAATTATATGTCAAAGGTTGGTCTCGAGGAGTTAATTGACACACTTTAAGAGATTGGGGGTTAAAAGAGTAACATATGGACCTTATTTTAAAAGATCTTGAAGAGAAGGGAGCTGTTTGGTAAGTATTATACTCAAATTGTAAGGAATTTTAAGGCTGAGGGCTAAAAGGGTAAATATGGGGTTTATTTCAAAAATATTTCTGGATGGAGGGACTAAACTTGGAATTATGAAAAGAAGTTATGGGGATCGGGGTATATAAACCCGTCACCCTCGGTAACCCTAACCCTAATGCGTTTTCTCTAGCCGTCACCATGGAGCACAGCCACCGCATCTGCTTTCCTCCTCGCCACCGCTGAAGCCAGTCGCCGGAGTCCATCTCTTCTACGTCGGAAAGTGAGTACGGTGGTTGGATGGTCTGTTGCTGTTACGAACCACCGGACCTCAGCCGTCGTTTTTGTTGCTGCTGGAGACGGAGGACGACGATGGAGCATCGTTCAGTCGGAAGCAGCGGGAGACAAGTCGTAGCCACCTACGCCGCCTCCTCCTCCTCATCTGTGAAGCCAAAGAAGCGGGACCATCGGTGGAGCTGCAAGATCAATCGACAATGAGGCTGGGGGGCCGCTAATCTCCATTGTTATGTTGTTTTCGCCACCGCCGGAGGAGCTTGAGCGTGGCTGTCATCGTCACGGAACCCCCCCCCCCCCTCTGCTCGGTTCGTTGCTGCTGAACCGCTATCTCTATCCTGCCGGCATGAAACCACCGCTGCCACCGCCATATGCCATTATCGGGTGGTTGGTTTCTCGTTTCGAGCAAAGGACATGATGGTGTGCGTGTTTTCGTTTATGGGTATGATTTGTTTGACCGGAAATCACAAGAGCCGCCGCTGCCACCACCGGGAGGTGGTGGCTGCCGCCAAGGACCACCGCATGTGTGTGTTGGTATTAGTGTAGTGTGTGTGTTTGTTTTAGGAATTCATTGTAAAAGTTGTAAGAGCCAAAAATAATAAAAGAAATTGAAAACCACCACCTTAGGGTGGTGGCTGCCGCCTCCTGCCACCACCGGCCGCCGTGTCAGGTGGCGGTATGCTTGTCTTGTGAGTTGACTCATTCGGGGATGCTTGAAACCCTAATGGGCCCAAAGAAGCTCAAATGGGCCCAATGAAGCTTAATGGACTCTAATGGACCCTAATAAAACCCTAATGGGTTTAATAATATTTTAGTGGGCTTAATAGGCCCAATAAAGCCCTAATTGACATAAAAGACCAACAAATTGATAAATGGGCTAATATTTGGATTGGAAAACCCTAATTTGGGGAATTAATCAGGACACACGGGAATTATTTAATAACTTGGAATATTAAATAATAATCACTGGCGAAAATTAATCTAAGCAATATTGGACTTAATGGGTTAAGTACTTAATGGATTAAGTCCTTAATGGGTTAAGTAGGAAACTTAACCCTAATCATCATTTTATGTGAAACCCTAATTTCACTTGGGTTTATTGTTGGGCCTTTCTATTGGGCCTTGATGATTTGGGTTATTAAATAGACTATCCAAGATCAAGTAAATGGTCTAGAGTAATTTAATGGGCCTAGGGTAAGGCCCATGTAAGGGGCTTGGGCCCAATTTGGAAAATTAGGCCATAGATGGGCCAAGGTTTGGGCCTTAATGAGTATATGATGTTGGGCCATAGAATGGGACCATGTATAGGCCTAGGCCCAATTTGGAAAATTGGGCCATGTGTTGGGCTTTGATTCCTAGTTGAATTTGGGCCTACGGATTGGGCCTTGGGCTTGAATAAGCCAAGCTTGGGGTAATGTAATTATCCAAAGTAAGTGTTTATGGTTATGTATTGGGACCCAATTATTAATTGGGTGTTATTTTGGTGTTGACAAATCGTGAATCTGTCAGCTAGCAGCTGGGGTCAAGTCTGCGGGACTTCAGCAAGTGTGGGATTGTGTCTTCGGGACTTCAGCAGTGTGAGGTGAGTTACCTTCCAGTAGAGGTGGGTCTACGGCCACAATGCCGGCCCACCAGTAGGATTTGTTGTTAGATGATTGTCTTTGTGACAATTGTCTATGTTTGCTACTACATGTTATGTGTATGTGCTAGCATGATATGATGTTATGTGATAATGGTAGTAGGGGGTGAAATAGTCCCCGGTTACTGGTCGATAGGGCCGAAGGGGTAGATTAGTACCCAACTATGCTAGACAGATTATGATATATGTGATATGATGTGGTAGTAGTAGGGGTGAAATAGTCCCCACTTACCGGTCGACAGGACCGAAGGGGTAGGCCAACACCTAGATATGCTAGGCAGTATATGAATTATGTGTTTATGTTATGCTTTTATGTGGTAGTGTTAGGGGGTGAAATAGTCCCCGGTTACCGGTTGAAAGATACCGAAGGGGAGGCCAGCACCCAGATATGATGGGCAGTATCCGGTCGAGAGGACCGAAGGGGAGCCCAGCACCCAGGTATGCTAGGCAGTATCCGGTCGAGAGGACCGAAGGGGAGCCCAGCACCCAGGTATGCTATGCAGTATCCGGTCGAGATGACCGAAGGGGAGGCTAGCACCCAGATATGCTAGACAGTATCCGGTCGAGAGGACCGAAGGGGTAGGTCGAGCACCCAGATATGCCTGACAGTATATGTATGTTATATGATTGTGTGGTATGTGGTATGATGGGGGAACTCACTAAGCTTCGTGCTTACGGTTTTCAGTTTTGGTTTCAGGTACTTCGTGTTTAAAGGAAAGGAGTCGGCTTGATCGCAGCGCATCACACTATGGTTTTCCACACATGAGATCCTTGGGATTACACTCTGATATTATTTTATGATAACACATTTGATTATTTCTACTTTGGTTTTGACATGACATGATATTACGGATGTTTTATTACACTGTTGGTTTATAATGACGTATTTAAAAATGAAATTTTTGGCCTGTATTTTTGGGATGTTACAGATCAGGTAAAGAGGAAAATTTTAGATACGAGAGTTTAGATCGTGTCGTTGTGAGGATCGATGGGGTGGGATAAGAGTTGCCTTTATATGGTGAAATTGTAGAAGTTTGAATGTTCTATATTTATAAATATATGATATAACATTGTGGGATGAAAACCCTGGCTATATGCTCACCAGGCTCCCAAGCCTGACTCACTCAATTTTCTTTTATCACAAGTATCGATACGAAGACATATTTCACAGAGAGATTTAAAGGAGATATAAATCATTAATGTAATTGAATGTAAGTTCTGTTTATGCTTTTATGTCTGTATCGGAACATGACATCCCGAGGTTTTATTATTAAATGAAAATACATTCTCTTTGAGAAATGTTTTGATAAGTTATTATCATATCTTGTTTTGGGAACAAATTCCGCAACCGTTTTCTTTAAAAGATTATTCTGATTTTATAAAACAAAGCATAAACAAATCGGTCTTTTCTGGACGTGAAAATGGAGATGTCACGGATGACCAATTCTAAATTATTTGTGGCTATCATTTGATTTGAAAGGAAGAATGGTGGTTGCGATCAATTCAAGAAAATGGTTTGTATATGGATAAATTTTGCAACCTTTTTCCTAACTAGTTTAACTGTTATTAAATATAATCATGTATAAATCTATGAACTTAGTTTTGATATATTCATTTTTGAATATAACTATATACATGTATAACCGGTCTTTAGCAAGTTCATTTATGAATATAACGTTGGTTGATATAATAAAAGTGGAAAATCAAAATACTAAATTATTGATTTTCCATTTGTAAATGATTTTTTTGTCTCTAAATTATGTTTTATTTATTTAGAATTATAAATTTATTTTTTAAGATTACAAATTTATTCTTATAGGATTAACAGTATACCGATGAAATGATAAATTAAAAATAAAAATAATTAAAAAAAAGATTGATTTTTTTTAATTTTGAGATAAAAATTAATAAAATAATAATTTGATCTTCCATAATAATTAAAAATCTATTAAGTTCTTTATTTTAGGTATGTGCAATTTTAATTTCTTATAATTCAAATTAAATATACAATTACTAATTTACCTTAATGAAATGATTGGTCGTGACTTGTTTTCATGTTCTCTATTTTTTTTTATGTTTTTGATATAACCTCTCCACACACACACACACACACACACACACACACACACACACACACACACACACACACACACATATATATATATATATATATATATATATATATATATAAGGTACGTTAGAGGGCCGTGCTTAGCGCGAGCCACCCCTTGAAAAATATGGTCAACTCTTTCATACAAAGGGTAAACTGGGTTACTTTCACCAAAATATTGAAAGTACAATGCCATATTTGGATGGTTTTTTCATAATACAATGAGTTAATAAGTGAATTTTGATAGTATATTTATATGTGTTAGTAAAAAGAAATAAGAGTAGGATACTATATTACATCAATAACCTGTCAAACAGTCTTTCATTAAATAAAAACAATATGCAATAATGCAAATGAGCAATTACGTATGAGATATGTGTTCATCTAGAATACAAAATACAAGGAGACACATGCATGTCCAGACAAACTACTGCATGAAACTTTACAAAGAACATAATAGAATATTCATTAAAAATTACTAATTTTCCCTTCCATTCCATAATAGAAAAGCAAGAAAGCACCACGTAGAGGAATTTATAAAAAATAATATTTACATGCTCTTTTTTAACCTTCACATGAAAAAACTTCGAAAATAAATTTGTAAAACGAATATTTACATTCATAAAAAGAAATATTTAAGAAAACTTAGAAAATAAGCCATACTACAATTTTCCATTCCATTCCATAATAGAAAGAATAAGCACCCTTGAATGAATTTATCAATCATATTTGTAAAAACGAATATTTACGTGCTCTTTTATAGTTTTTACATGAATCATCAAAAAAAAAAAAAAAAAAAAAAAAAAAAAAAACCAACCTAGAAAATGAATTTGTAAAAAAAAATCTATAAAAACAAAAAATCTTTAAAGTTGTATGTATATAAACTAACATTAAAAAATATTTAGAAAACAATGTTTAAAATCCAAGTTGTAAAAGAACTAATATAACAATAATGAATTTGTACACACATTCTTTTAAAAAATAATAATAATAATAAAATAAATAAATAAATAAGAATTTGAAAAAACAAAGTTGTAAAAGTAAACCAACTAAAAAAACAAGAACAAATTCCAATTCGATACATTTTCAGAGTATAATGCTATAACATGAAGAAACAAAATCATGAGGCAATAATCAACAAACTAAATATGTTATGCTTGTTGCATAGAGCCATTGGGTGACTCAATTCAGCCTTCGGCTATTCTAAATTGAGCAAGAACAAGTGAACAACCACACGTGATATGATTTGCTAGGGACATGAGATGACGTTACATCATCACACCCTTCTCCATATCAACATGGAGTAATTCAACAACTACTTTTGCAACCTGTATTTAACATGAATAAAATGTTCATGACTACATAATAGCACCACTTGTAGCTTCAACATGGTGAAGATCATCTTCAGCAACTGATCACAAAAAACCACTAAGTCGCATGTTGAGTGCAACACAATTGTTTAAAGATGCTGTTACAGCAAGCATATGTTTACTACTTCATACTTACAGTTTGTTAACTATGGAAGAATGACTCAAGGACTAAAGGAGTTGAATATATGTTTAGTATTCTAATAGAGGATAATTTGTTGGAGAAGGTTCGAAAAGGGTTACACATTTATATATTTTAGTGGGGAATAATTGACTTCTAGAAGATTATTGAGGATGGAAAATGCAATCCAGTTGTATTTGGTTTTCGAATTTTCTTTTATTTTTTTTTTTTTTTACTATTGTTCATATAAGATTATCTTTCTATATATACTCCAATGAATCAGTAAGGGATACCAACAATATGAATTTTTTGTTGTCACAAATCAAAGACTTCTGCAAAAAACGCAATGAAAGTTGGATACTATTATCCATCAATTAAGAAACTAGAATACCCAAGAATAAAAAACTCATTACCCTTTAAAAATAGAATTTGAAAAAGTAAAACTAACTTGTTTGATTGACCTTCGTTATATCAATAGAGTACTAAAAAAATTATATAAATAACATTTCATCTCCAATTATATATCATTTTGTCATTAAAAAGTTACTCTAAATACATTATTCTAAATACATTATTTTAAAAGAAAACTATAAATTTGGTTTATATGTTAGTCAAAAGAAAAAAGTTTTTGGTTTTGGTCCAACTCCCTCAAGTTCAAAATTTGCACATAATGCCTTTAAACATTTTTATTGTGGTTTTAGTTCTTACTTTTAAATCATCATCTATAAACATTTTTATTGTGGTTTTAGTCCTTACTTTTAAATCATCATCTAATTTATCAAATGTATGATATGATTTATTTTATCCTCTTTCTATATATAAAAGCAATAACAAAATATAAAAAACTTATTATCTTCTCCATGTTTCTGACATTGAGAATAAAAACTAACATTTATTCCCTTTCATTCTTTTTCAACCACCAACCACGTCACCAGCAACCATCGGCCACCTGTCATTGTTGTGACATTGTCATGACATCTCTCTCTCTCTCTCTCTCTCTCTCTCTCTCTCTCTCTCTCTCTCTCTCTCTCTCTCATTGCAAAAAAAAATTATATATATATATATATATATATATATATATATATATATATATATATATATATATATATATATATATATATATATATATATATATATATATATATATATATATACACACACACACACTTTAAAAATTACAACATTTTGATCAGAAGAATACTAAAAATTCGAACAAAAAAAATCGGATACCTATTGGTGCAATAATTTTTTCAGGTAGGTGGAGGATCATCATCGAAGACATGGCCAAGATAGCATCACAAACTGCACATAAAATTTTATGTCGAGACATAAAAATTATCGACAAGTCTAACTTCGATTCCGTGTTGCTTGTTATCGGCTCATAGTACCACAGACAACCAGTTTCTCTATCAAACTTTATGGATGACCTTAAATTAAACCTAAAATTTGTTAAACAAAACATAATCGTTTATCATTTACTATTTGTTTCTAACTTATTAAAATAATGGAGCATCACAACATATATATAATGATATGTCCCAAAGGATTTTCATGTTGTCATGTGCATGCCATTCCCAGTTACACCTTGCATCCATGCAATCCCTTAGGTCTCCTTTGTGCACCAAGATGTAGTCAATATGATCATCCATTCATCCCTCTTTCTAAAGGAATTTGTTAGAGTCAAATTGTGTGCAATTGCAAACTCAAGGAACGAGTGTCATACATCAATCCTAAGTCTATAACCTTTTTCAATAATCTCCATGGACAAGAAGAGCAAGAAAAGCTATAAACCCCATTAACACCATGAATGAAAAACACATTTTATTTTATATACATACACGCCTACATAGCTATACATGTTAAATAAACATGGATAAAACAGCTAGTTTGAAAGGAATAGACTTTCCAGGAGTCTTCATTTCATGAAATGAACAGAGGGCTTCACCAGCTACCTTCCATGCAAACCCACACTTCTTTACATCTCCATAGGTCCGAGCATAATCATAACTTACATGATAAATTGCAAGGGCTTCATTGTAAATATCATCAATCTTCCTACTACTTGTTGCAAAATCCTCAGTCCCATACAACAACTGTTTATATTTTTTAATCACAATATTTGCAGAGTTGTGTTTTGATTCATCTCCTGAATTCATAGCATCAGACATTTCATGCCTGTATGAGCTGTACCATTTCTTCCACAAATCTAAACAACCCTCTGGTATCTCCACATTGAAGCATGGAAGTTTCCAGATGTCTATAAAAATGAAAATATGCTTTAGTGAAATTCCTTAAAAAAAGGGTATGTATAATTTAGATTTTAGACAACATAAAATAAAATCACCTTGTATTGATGCATTATCAGGTAGATATCCCTTTGCAGTATCATAAATTATTCCTAAAACAGAAGAGGAATTATACGTCTTGTCGATTTTCTTTTCAAGAAAATGGGGATATTTTTGTGGTAATAAATATTTAGGAATTTCAACCTGTTTCACAAATGCAACATGTTAAACTTGGTAAAGATGACAAAATGTAATTAATTTTGTATAAATTCTAACCGTTTTCCCACTTTTTGGTGCATCTAGAGCATCGTAATACAAGTCAACTAACTTGAGTAGTTTTTCATTAATCACATGCTTATTATGAACATCATTTTCTCCCAAACTCAGATATTGATCCATCCATGTAAGCCATGCATCAGCTGCTTTACCAGCTACAATACTGAAAAAAAAATCGAATATTATTTTTATTTATTAATATTATGATAAGTAAAAAAATGTTGGAATGTACCTCTGCTTTTGTGAAGCAAAAAGTTGAGTAAAAAGCTCAGTCTCCAATTCCTCATACGAGAGGTCACTGGGTTTTTTGCTGGGCCCACTTGGTGTTGAGTGAAGCCTTTCCCATGGCTTGCTTACTTGGAAGTAATGCAACAGCTGAGAGTGTACAGTTTGTTTGGTATGATGGAATGGAATGGAATCAACAATGTAATGGAAAGAGCAAGGTAATGGAATGAATGGGAATATGACATTCCGTTGTCATGTTGTTTGGGTTGAAGGAATGGAATGAGTCAAGTCAAGTCAAGTCAATCAAACATTTAGTTTATTATGCGTAATTAGAAAACTAAATAAAACAAAATATATTATTTCATAGAAAAAAAATTAACCAAATAAAGATATATCAATGAATAAATTGCATATAAAACATATTTCATGTCGTTTAATAGATATACTATATGTATTTCCAATAGTCAAAAAAAATTATTTATCATTTAAACAAAATTGTTCGCAAAAAGAAAAAAATAAATACTTTGAAACCTTAAAATAAAATTTACTTTTAGTTCTTTTTGGAAAACTTCAAAATCTATATATATATATATATATATATATATATATATATATATATATATATATATATATATATATATATATATATATATATATATATATATATATATATATATATATATATATAATTTAACTGAAGTTCTGAGATTTTTAATGCTCAATTCCATTCCCTCTTTGATACCCTTTGTTTTTTTTAGTAAAATACACTTTTGGCCCCTGTGGTATATCAATTTCTCTACAAAGTCCAAAAAAACAACCTTTTTGCATTTTTTGTCCCTGTTTCACTTTCTCTTAACATTTTAGTCCTCGAATTACAAGCCATTCAGAGATGGGTTATAATTATAAATATAATAAAGGGGTGGAAAATGTCGGTGTTCAAATTTGTGGGTGTAACGGTGACATTTTTTTATAAAGTAGGTAGGTTGAAAATGGCAGGGGGTGGAAAGTACCAACGTATGAAAGTCTAGGGACCAAATCTGCCAACAAAAGAAAGTTTTGTGGCCAAAGTTTAAAATAAGAAACTTTGTTAGCCAAAGTCTAAAACCCTAAAACTTTTTGTGGGCAAAGTCTAAAATAAGAAACTTTTGTGGCCAAAGTCTAAAACCATAAAACTATACTATTCCTAAGCCGTATTTGTTTTAATATTTAATAATAATAATAATAATAATAATTACCTGTGGGCTTTTAGAGACCCAATAAAGATCTCCATCAAAATCACCATTAGCAATTTCACTTCCCACTGATCTCTTACCCTTGGTGGAAAAGAAAATACCATATTTAGCATTTCCAACAAATTCTTCCAATTCCGCTACATATCTTGCATTTAAAATGTGTATATCCCCAAAATGGAGCCCTGGATTTCTATACACCAACACTTTTCCTGATATCTGACCATTTTCACTGTCAAAAAAAAAAAGAATCATAATTACCAAAATCTAATAACATGAGAATAACTTATTAAAGTAGAAATTAATACATACAGAATAATGCAGACTTCATCACTATTCAAGATTCCTGTAGGGTCAGCTGTCCCTATAAGATAAAAGCTTTCATTCACTGGAAGCTTTCCACCACAAAGACCTTTTCTTTCTTCATTTGCTAAAATTGACAAACGATATTGAAGATAGGGTTCATCAAGTGGAATTCCAGATCCAATCATTGCTACAGAAGTTGCAGAATCATCCATTTGTCCATAGTTAAGTCCAACTACAAAACAAGATTACTAATGAGAAATAAAAATAATTGCAAATTTTATATTGAAAAAAAAAAAGTTACCTCTAACTGCTGCACGCATACTTGAGGATACTTTTTGAGCTTCTTGTAATGTAGTTTCAAGTAAACCTAAAAAGTATTCTTTAGGAACACCTCCTACACTTAGAAGTGCAATCAAGTTCTTTGATAGATTAGCTTTCCTTGGTCTTCGACTGAAAATAAATAAATAAAATATGAAGATCATATTGTGAAATGTGATAAAAGCAAATGAAACATTACCTTATGGAAACTATCTCTAAAGAACTGAATGAATCTGAATCTGAAAGCCTAGAATCTTTCTCAACTTTTATCATTGAAGGTCTGACTTGAATTGTTCGGGGTTTAAGCTTTAAAAAAATATTCAAGAAAAGGAATTAAATTTAAATTATTTCAGCATATACAAAAGGTAAAAAAGGTAAGTGATGTCAATCTGTTATTATGAGCAATGTGTTTTACCTTTTTGTTTACAAGAAGTGTTCCTTTGACAGCATAACCTTCTTTAAACAATCGGCATTGGACAAGTAAAGGCTAGTAATACAAAAGGTAATAACATTATGGAAGATTCTAGAAGATTCTACAAATTAAGAAATAATTTTGTTTACCGATTCTCTAATGCAAGTTTCTGTGCCTTTCGATCCTCCCAATGATTCTTCCTCGAGCTTAAGAAGATCAACAAACTTGTAATAAATTGGAAAAACAATAATTAGATAAAAGTTTGTATTTTGTGCAGTTTTGTGGTTTAATCCAATCAAACCATAAAAGATTCAGACATTTTCCAAAATAACCATTTCAACCTTTACATCAGGTTTCACCAGTAATTCTGTAATCAAAACTGCCCACAATATAATGTTTTTTGTGTGATTTGCCCTAGATCAAAAAACCAAGTTAAAGACCCAAAAGGATAACAATCGGACAAAAATATCAGTGGTGAAGACTGAAACTCTGAAAGCATGAAGTGTGACTCTTTCTTTATATATGAATAATGGAAGTAATGTAAATGTGAAAATATTCACCTCAAAACTTCCATCATGTTTGCCCTTTGCTTCAATGAAATCTTTTGCACACAACATTGCCAAATCTTCTGAAATAAACCCTGTCCCATCTGTATGTATGAGTGGTTCACCATCTTTATCACAAACAACATGCCCATATTCATCCTGTAATCCAGAAAAACTCATTACAATTTATAAACACAGTTTATAGAACAGATTAAGATATATATATAAAAAAATAAAAAAATAAAAAAAAAAGGATATAGAAGTATAGATATACACACACGACAAGGGATATCTGGAATTCTTTCAACATGCACAGAAGAAAGATCAACACGAAGCTTTATTGTATTTGATAGAGCAAGTGAACATCTGCAGCCAAACAGAATGAATGAAACAGTGAATAAGTGAATAAGAAAATGGAATAAGTAGAGTTTGTTGTAGTAGACTCACCTAGAGATGTATTTAGCCATGTTTGAGACCATATGCACATGCATGAATAAACATCTTGCCTCATGGTTTGTCTTTTTGAACAAAATGTAAGGGTCATTTTTGTCTTTCCATGGTGCATGAATGGATTCTTTTCTAACAAAATAGCATTTTACAGCCCATGAAGACACTTGTTTCTTCTTACTGTATGCTTTAGGATTCTTGTTATCTCCTCTACCATCTTTAAATGCTGATAAGATAAAGATAGCATGGGGTAAAAAGTAAAAACTAACGCATTGTAGAATGAAGTTACAAAAGAAGGGTAAATCTGTAAATAGCTCACCGAAAAGACGATAATGGCGCAAGCCGATAGAAATCCCTCCAGAAATCCTCTGATAAGCTGCAATCCAGTTACAATAATTGGATGGTGTGTCAGATGTCTCAGGGTCATCTGTAAATTGGACAATCAATACATTGTCATCTCCTAATACCCTTTGGAGATGAGTTCTTCTAGTATTAAGATATGGTCCCTGAAATAAGGAATAGCATCATATTGAAGTAACACAAAACTAATGATAGGTTTTGTTATAGTAATCAGAAAACAAGGTATCATATAGACCTAAAAAGATAAGTCAAGAACCCAAGCTATTTAAAAAAGATAAAGAACAAAATACAAACCTTGAATTGGTAATTTCCATCAGCACCCACATAACAATGATAAAGATATGTCTTTCCAGAATCCCAATCAAGATGCTACAAAAAGAAAGATAATCAAAATGTTTTAGTATGCCAATATGAAAGAAAGTTATCTGAGTATAGAAAGTTAAAGTAAAAGGGCAACTATACATTACTAATGCAAGTTATCCTTTTTTTTTTTTTGATAAAATGACCTTTTTTGATGCCTAGATTAATAACTAACAATAATTGTAATGGAAAGTCATGAAATGTCTTACATACCATTGCCCTATCACAGGGTTCACAATATGTCCGACCATATTTGGCCCAGAGTTTAGCCTCAAAATCAATCATCGACAAATTTTTCATGTTTTTTATTTCAACAGCATCTTCATCAGAGACAACATCTTCAAGCTTTTTCCTGTGCAAAACTTTAGCTAAATTATAAGTAAGTGAAAATGAAAGCATTAGAATTCACAAGTGTACTAACCTCCCAAGATAACTATGAACCATGAACAGTTTCCTGAATTCAAGTTCATCAAGGACCAATGACTGTAGGCTAATTGCAAGACTACTTGTATGGTCTGAATGGTTTGAAGTTGATAAAATATTGCCAGGAGTGGGCCCTCCAAAAGTACCCTTTGAACTAGAACACTGCAACAGTGTTTGCTGGTTTTGGACTGAAGGAGAATGATAGATGACATTTGGAGTGTCAAAAAACTGCTGTTTTCCCTTATTAGAATTAGCACCATCCAAAGTACAATTAGGTGAGAATGCAAGTCGTTTGTTTACAGTAGATCTAAGAACATTGGGATTTGAAGGGTTTGAATCTTTTAAACTAGAGCATGGTGAGAATGTAAGTTGTTTTTGGGCTGAAACAATATGAGTGGCATTTGATGATTCAGCCAAGTGATAAGTAGTGGTGTTAGGAGTTGCATCCTTCAAACATGTAATTTGCTTTGAAAGTGAAGAGCTACAGTCATCATGTGGAGATCTAGGGAAGTATTGAGGAATGGTTCTGGTCTTGGAACTAGAAAAAGGCGAGTCTACAGGCTCCTTGGAATTTGGAGAAACATGGCGTGCATATTCTGCACATAAAGATGAACACAAGTTAGCATTGCAACATATACAAGATTTCCTTACTACAATTCAACTCTATATCAGAATGAAACTTATTTGATTGAATTAAGGTGTGCTATTAGAGCTTTTTGGAAATTGACACTGAGGTCTTGATATGAAAAAGGTTAAACCAGATACAGATTACAGAATCATCCGAACTCAAGGGATGATATTAATTTCTTTGCATTTTGAACACCAAAATCTATTCATTGTGCTACTGATATCCTCCATCGTACAAGAAGTAACTTTATTCGAACTGTGTGCATTACCAAATATACTGTCCATTAATCCGAATATTCCAAATACTTTAGAGACTCCTCTCAAACAAAATTATTCATATGAATGTATACAGGAAATTGAAGATGCATAAACCTTAAATCACAACAGAAACACAAAGAAAAACAAACGCAACACTCATGATATGAGAGATCACTACGATCTAAAACAAGGATCGTAACGAAAGACAAAAGTGATAATCATGACACTTCGAAATTCTTTGAAGAGAAAGAATAATTACTGTTGGGACTTCCGGAAGCGGAAGGAGAAGGAGATCGTTTATGTGGTGAACTACAAACGCCGTTAGGGGAAGAAACCCCAGCTGAACTCGCCTTTACCACCATATGAATAATGAAACCAGAAAACGTACGGATATTGCTCGAAGCAGCAATTTTATTTAAAATTTCGATTGCTGAGGCTTCAGTGATCGTTGAGAGTAACCGCCGGGCAGAAACATCGGGAGGCGTTATGCGTTTCTCTACGGATATCTTCTTGATCAGTTCCTCGACTGAAGGTTGTAGAGGAACTTCAGTTGAAGAATCTAACATTCCAATAAACGAAGAAAAATGTAATAATCTGAAGTATATAACTATTTTTTTATTGTTCTACTAAAGTTTTGATCGCCGGCAACAGTGTATTGTCGTCGTCGGTGAAAACTCCTGCTTGGAGAGGGTTTTGTGAAGCTGTAGCAAGAAGAGATTTTTCTTATTAGAACATTCTCAACGGACAATTTACATTTTAATTTCATATTCATGTTTTTATACCGTATAGCAAAAGTGTCC
This sequence comes from Lactuca sativa, assembly GCF_002870075.4. Lineage (NCBI taxonomy): Eukaryota > Viridiplantae > Streptophyta > Magnoliopsida > Asterales > Asteraceae > Lactuca > Lactuca sativa. The sequence goes on along the minus strand of NC_056627.2, from coordinate 304,906,330 downwards.
CCGATCCCTATAGCAAGATAGTCAAGTTTGTCGTTTACCAAAATTATGTATACTACGGTACTACCATTAGTGCTTATATATAAAAGAATATTCATCAAATCTTGAATGTGAAATTTAATAGATACAAATAAATAAGCTATGTATACAACTTATTGATGCATAAATGAATATAATTTTATCACATGTCAATCTTTAATAAATCTTTAATAAGTTTGACACTTATTATTTTGTGATAATTTTTTAATAAATAATATCTATATATCAATTTATGGTTTTTTCTAATTTTCAAAATTAAAAAGTCATATAATATTTATAGTTATATATGTAAAAGTATCAAATGTAATAAATACTATACTAAATTGCAATTAATATGTTTCTTCATTCTTTATTTCAAAATTTTATTTTAAAAATTACTTATTATTTACATTTTAATATTTTTTTTAATCAACCCGTGTAGTACACGGGTTTTACACCTAATACAGAAATAAATTATAATAAGATTGGTGATCACCCTTCCCCTCACCTCCCACCACAATCGGTAACCAATCTTCCATTTACCTCCTACACTCGATAACCACTATTTTCCCATACCTCTCACTTTTTTTTATTTTTACTGTGTCCTTGAGTTTTTTTTTAAGAGAGAAATCGAAGGAAATGAGAGGACCAAAAGGGAGAAAAATGTTCTTGAGTTTTTTTTAAGGGGAGGAGAGGATTGTGAGGGGGAGGGAAGAAGAAAAGAGGCAAACTCTATTTCCGCTCAAATTTAGGCAGATTGAGAAGGAAATAAGAAAATGATTGATTTTACTCGAGTTGGTTCCATCTTTTCCATTAAGCACTTAATCCCTTAAGGATTTTCACCCAAACTCATATCTAGCCTCAAAACATTGTCTTCAGTCATAAAGTTTCCACCTTTATGACTTTCCATGGCTAGGAAAGGTCCAAAAGCTAAAACCCTAACTTATTAATCCATTAAGACATCACAACTCTTGCATGGAAGGGATAGAAGGTCCAAGATCATATTTTTATGGTTCCTAATAGCTCTATAATGGATAAAGTTTCCAACTTTATCTATTAGAATGGTCCTAACAAACAAGATCTAGTCTTTAAGTCTCAAAGGGACCAAAAGTGTATCCTTTTCAACTTAGTCCATTAAGTCCAAGTCTCCAACCTTCATATCTGAATCAATATGATGTTTAGATGGATAAAGTTTCTAACTTTATCGATAACAAGGTAATAAACTTTCAAGATCTAAACTTTATGCACTTAAAGTGACCAAAAGCTCACAACACCTAAAACTAGCTAGATCTAATAATTTCATAATCAATATCCAAACTTTATACCTCTAGAAGAAAGATCAAGGTGAACAAGGTCTAGATCTACAAACTTCAATGCAACCAACGCTTCTTCAATGAGTTCCTTCTTCTCCAAGGCGCACCAAGAACACTCCAAAGCACTTAAAAACACCTTATGTTTCCTCACAATGCTCAAACTAGAGTTAGGTTTTAAGAGAGGGTGTTGAGAGGTGGAGGTTGAGAATGGAGTGTGTTTGGGGAAGTTAAAGAGCTTAAATAGGGCTCAAACCATGAAAATAGAGTTTGGGCACTGATCGCATAAGCCCAGCGTACTAGGAGTGCCTTAGTAAGCCCAACATATGCGGCTAACCCAAAAATCGTCATAACTTCAAACGGTTATAACTTCTTCAATCCAACTCCATTTTCAACGTTCTTTGTATCCACGGAAAGTTGTTGAAGAGATCTACAATATTATCTAAATATATAGGGCTAAAAACTTCTTGAACAAAAAATCATATTTTATGCAAGAACTCGGCTTATGACTTTTCCCTTCTTACCCTTCGGTCCAAAACACAATTCAAGGGTTAGATCTCTCAACCATCATTACCTCTTTCCACAAGGTCTAATATCTACCTCCTTAAGGCCCAAAGTTTTTACACAATTGACTTCTGGCCCACGACCCTGAAATAAGAAATGACGGAAAACAAGATGTTTACAGTCGGCACATGAAAAATAAGAACAATAATGAATTTTTTGAGTATTTTTTTAAATCAATGATAATATATATCTCCCTATCTAATAAAAGAATAGTTTTATTCTTTTTTTGACATGTGTCATCTTATTAGGCCTTCTAATTAATGCATATTTTATTCTCCTTTTGCCATATATCACCATATTATATCTCTTAATTAATACATGCCATTTGTAAACCTATTAATTATCCATTTCAAATTTCAAATTTTAAATTTACCACTCTAATTACATTAAATTTATAACATTAGAATAAAAATTAAAATAAACTTAATACAAATTATAAAATGATATAATTTCACATATTTATTTAAATCAATGATTAAAATTTATATAACTAAAAAAATCTCTTAATTAATAATTTATTTAAAATAATTGATTAATAATTTTTAGCTTTTATTTTAAAAGTTTAATTAATTGTATAATCGTGGTTCCCACGGGTTACAAACTAGTATATATATATATATATATATATATATATATATATATATATATATATATGTATATATAGAGAGAGAGAGAGAGTCAGGTTCTTTTGAGAACCAAAAGATTTGTGAGAACTTGCGAACTTATAATTAGCTCATCATTTTTCAAAACAAAAAACATCAATCTTCTCCAAATGGTGCGTCAAAGCCATATATAGGCTCAAAAAAAAGATTTGACGATTTTTTTGTATGACTGCTAATGAGCACAATCAGCAGTCCATAGGACCGCTGATGAGCACAATCAGCAGTCACATGGATTGCTTATTGCTCATTCATTGGATTTCTTTGATTGATTTCAACCCTTAGATCGTTCTTAATATTTCTGGTGATGTCATCCTAACAAAACAATTTACTATTTATTTCTGTCTATCATAACTACTTCCCATATTCAAATCGAAAAATCAGCCACTAAAGATGGGAACTTAACAAACCTTTGTTATATGTAGGTGCTTGAAGACGAAGAAAGAAAAGAAATCCAGATTGTTATCGGTTGATAAGATTGTTATCGGTTGATAATAAATAGTGGTATAATATGGAATCCCTAACACCCAACAATATGTGGATTTCAATTTCATGTAGTATAAGAAATCGTCTTAATTTCATTCTTCATATCAGTGGGTCGATTATTTGATTGAATTTGAAAATACAAAAGCATCATCAACCTATTCATTTATCTAGACAAGGTTAGTAATTCCACTTTTTTATGTTTACAACATCAATTTTGTTTACTTTAGACTTGAACATGTGGTGTAGTTTTATGATTTTCATTATGCCCACCACATGTTCGATGTAATGCCAATGTGGTGCTAAGCTCTTTTAAGGTGCTTCAATCGGTCGAAACTTGTTGCCACTTCCATCACAGGAACCACTTCGATTAGGGTTTAATTCCCCCAATTTCGCCTTCGGTTCCTTGCCTTTGGTGGTCAAAGCCTTCTGTTTCAAGTGAGGAACAACCGAAGATAGCTATGATTGTTCTGGGTTTTAGCATCGTTGTGAAGAGTCGCTACTTATGGAGACTTGGCCGAGGCTGCTTAAGAAGGAATTGAAGATGCTTCTGCGATGGGAAACTATATTATTATTTCGTCTTCTTTTACGGGTGGCGGCTGTTACATACAACAGAATTACTTAGACACAATGACTTTGGTTAAGTGGTTTGGTTATCCTGATCTTTTTTAACCATTACATGTAATCCTAAATGGCTAGAGAAATTAGATTCGTTGAATTTGAAAATCTTAAACCCGAAGACAGGCCCTATATTTTGACAAGAATATTCATAATAAAACTTGATTCACTAATCATTAGACTCAAGGAAGAATTTTTTTTTGGGTGAAGTCGATGGAGGTATAAATCTAAAATCTCATTATTCATTTTATTTTATTTTGATTTTATAATATCATGCGTTAACCAGGGTACATATTTGCATCATACAGTTATATACAATCGAGTTTAAAAAAAGGGGTCTTCTACATTGTTACATATGCCTACTTTTAAGAAAAAAAATTCTAAACTTCCAAATCCCGAAGACATAGATCGCGTTATATGTGATGAATTGCCAGACAAGGAACTTGAACCAGATCTGTATCAAATTGTTTCTGACAACATCATACATGGACCTTGCGGCAATGATTTTCCATTTATGCCATGTATGAAAAATGGCAAATGTTCTAAAGGATTTCCAAAAGACTTTACAAATGACACATATATCAATGATGATGGTTATCCAGTTTACCAAAGACGCGACAACGGAAACAATGTCGTGAAAAACGGAGTTTCTTTGGAGAATAGGTATAAAAATTAAATTTTTATCTATGTAAACATTTATTTCTTTATAAATGTTATCTTTTATAGGAAAGATATGTCAAATGATCTTAATTTTCTTTATGACATTTTGTTTCTTTTTTCAGATATGTTGTTCCATATAACAAGACACTTTTGAAGCAATACCAAACCCATATGAATCTTGAGTGGTGTAATCAGCTTGGATCGATAAAGTACCTTTTTAAGTATATTAACAAAGGTCCAGACAGGATCACGACGTCTTTTTACGACGCCAAAAATAACAAAAAACAACATAAAGAAAATAACGATCGTGATGAAATTGTTGAGTATTACAATTGTCGTTATATTTCTGCTTGTGAGGCATGTCCGAGACTTTTTAGGTATGACATTCATTATAGAACACCACCTGTTGAAAGGTTGTCGTTTCACCTACAAGACAAACAACTTGTTGTGTTAAACCATCCCAACGTGTTACTGATGTTGTTTCTAAACCAACTATTGTTGCTTCTTAATTTTTGGTCTGGATGGAATGTAATAGCTACGACGAAAAGGCAAGGGAGTTATCCTATGTTGAATTCCCAACTCAATATGTTTGGAATAAACCAGATAAAGTATGGACAAGAAGAAAAACAAAGACAAAGACACTTGGCAAAATTAATCATGTGTCTCCCAAGTCTGGTGATGTTTATTACTTGCGCATTTTGCTCAACAAAGTAAAAGGTCCTACACTCTTGTTCTATTAGACGATGATAGAGCGTACATATCTTCTCTACAAGAAATACATCATTGGGCCAGCACTTCTTTTTGCAGGTCTCTATTCGTTATGTTGATTACCTCAGATAGTCTATCCCGAACTCATCATGTTTTTAAAGAGACATATAATTGTCTTTCTGATGATGTCGTTCACGTTCGTGAACAAGAAATAGGCATGAAAGGTACATTCACACAAAAAAAACGTTCCCACTTTAATTGATATTATAAATAAATTATTTCATTACTTTTTAATGTTTTCAGGCTTGAAGCTAAACCGGTAGCAATTTACCACCTAATGTTGTCGTACATAGAAATCTTTATTAAGTTGTGGAGAGAGTCTTAAGCAAATACCCAATATGTCATTACCTGATTACAAATATATTCAAGATTCTTGCAATATGTTAATTCAAGATGAGCTTAATTATGATCCGTCCGGTCTTGAATCTGAACATCAACAGATTGCATTCAAAATTAAATGTAGAACAAAAAAATGTTTATGATATAATTATGAATGTAGTTAACAACAAAAAAGTTGGTGTCTTTTTCCTCTATGGTTACGGAGGAACAGGAAAAACATTTGTTTGGAAGACATTGTCTGCTGCTATTAGATCTAAAGGTGAAGTAGTTATTAATGTTGCTTCAATCAGAATTGCAGCATCTTGCTTTCTGGTGGTAGGACAACGCATTCAAGATTTCATATACCAATTAACTTGAATGAGAATTTGGTTTGTTTTATTACGCCAGGTAACGATGTAGCTGCCCTGTTGAACAAAGTGAGCCTTATAATTTGGGATAAATCCCCAATGATGCATTGTCATTTTTTTCGAAGCAGTTGATAGGACACTTAGAGATATTATCCTTCCTAAGAACAATGATAAACCATTTGGAGGAAAGACCATTGTATTTGGAGGTGACTTCCGACAAATTCTTCCAGTAATACAAAGAGGAAATCGTTCATATATTGTGCATGTATCATTGCATTCATCAAGATTATGACGTGAATGTACGGTTTTACGTTTGACTGTAAACATGAGGCTTTAGTTCAGTTGTCCAAACAATGATTTCGAAGAGACAAAATCATTTGTTGATTGGATTCTTAAAATTGGTAAAGGTACTATCGGTGGTCCTAATGATGGCGAAGTTGAAGTTGAATTTCCAGAAGATGTGATTGTTCCCTCTACGGGTGACCATATTCATTCAATTGTATCCTGCATTTATTCATCTTTTCAGAACCATCTTGATGATCCATCGTATTTTCAAGATAAAACTATTTTGGTCCCTACTAATGAAGAAGTTGATGCTATCAACGACTACATGTTAGAATTGATGAAAGATGAAGGGAAAACATATATGAGTTTAGATTCCTTATGTGAGACTGAGGCAGAAGATGTTGGATTAGGTGTCTAAGCCCATAACTATAATTGGTATGTACTTGAATTGATAGCAGCACAATCCTTTTGGGTTGCCCTCAAACCTAGCAACCGGACAAGGAAATTATGAAAGGAGAGATATTAATTTATTATGAGATTAATAAATTAATATAAATGATTTATTAATATGTTATGAAAATAATATATTGATTAGAAATCATAAGATTTAATTAGTTAGCCAAAAATTAATCAGAATTAATTTTGGGGTTAAAAGTATTAATTCTGAAGTGCAGGGACTAGTTTGCAATTATCAGATAGTTGAGTGGAAGGCTCCAGAACCTCCTTGGAAGGAGGTGGACGAAATCTATAGGGGAAACCCTAAGGATTTCGTCCAAGGGGCTTGGATAAGGCCCTTGAGTTTGCTTAGGCCCTAAGCAAAGGAGCATTAGGGTTTTCCCTAAACCCTAGATCCCTCAGCTATATAAGGAGCCTCCTGGTTCACATTTTGGCCACTCCTTCTTTTGGAAGAAACCCTAGGGCCGAAATAGCATACTACCTCTCTCTCTCTCTCTCTCTCTCTCTCCCCTTCTAGTTTCCTTCTTGCTAGTTTGGGTGTGATTCCATTTGAGGCATTACACTTGTGGTGCTAAGCTTCCAAGAAGATCAAGATCAAGATCAAGGGAATTATCAATTGTTTACTATAACAATTGAAAGGTATGTAATTCCTAAACCCTAGTTTGTAAATTTCGAAAATAGCCTCTCTCCTCTAGGATTCTTGTTTTGCAATTCAAAGTTGTATGTTCAATAGTTAAAACATAGATCCAAAGTAGGTTGCATGTGAACTTAGGAATTGTTTTCTAGTTTATTTGCTTTACCTAAAACCCATCAGTGGTATCAGAGCCATTGTTGTTTTAAATTGAATTGCTATAATAGTTGAATTGCAAATTAGGGTTTATAGCTATTAAACCCTAAAGGCCAAAATTTTCGATTTTAGGGTTTTGGTTTAAAGGGTTTTCGAAAACCCTAGCCTCCATAAACCCTAGTCAAAATTAGGGTTAGGGTTTCCAAAACCCTAGCCTCCTCCCCTTGAAATTTCAAAATATGCTATAAAGATTAGGGTTTCTTTGTTTTGGATAATAGTTGCCTTATTGGATAAATGAGAAAAATAAGGAAATTATCCTATCTCCATATGTTCGAAATCTATAAGGAATATGGATTAGGATTAAGTTAATTGTTTAATTTAATTAGATAATCCCTACTAGATTTAATAAATTAGTTAATAGTTAATTAATAGATAAATATTAAATCTAGTTATTTGGTTGAGAAAAATAAGGAAATTATCCTATCCCCATATTTTTTAATCTAGAAGGGATATGGATTAGGATTAAATTAATTGTTTAATTTAATTATATAATCCTTACAAGATTTAATAAATTAATTAAAAGTTAATTAATAGATAAATATTAAATCTAATTAATTGGTTTATTTAAATTTAAAATTTAATAGTTTAAATTTCGAAAATTTATATAAACCCTTGGATTTTAAAATGTTTTAAAACACACCTTATATATATATATATATATATATATATATATATATATATATATATATATATATTATAATTAAAAGTTAAATATTATATATGTATAAGACTATGGTCAGTCAAATCGCTAGTATGCATCATTCACGAAGCTAGTCTATAAGGGGGATATAAGGAAACTGCCTATAAAATAGTAGTTGAATGGGTGTCCACTCTCACCCACCGCTTCCTTGATTAATGGAGGGTCGTTAGCAGAACGGATTTGATAGGACAACTACATCTCATTAAAAGTATAATGTTATTAAAGAAAGTACTAGAACATTATTTTACAAAAATCCCAACTCTAGTTACTTTAGGAAAAATGTGAAAAGTATGTTAATCCATGAAATTGCACATTATACTTTATTGGTCGTTAGTGGAGCGTGTGTGGTTAACTGACACACTAAAAGGCACTAATAAAGAGTAGTAATGGGTATCTCATAATTGTCATTTTGATGGAGCGTGTGTGGTTTACCAGCACATCAATAGTTAATGATAAAGACAATGAGGTTACCAAGCACATTTGTATGGTTATTCACATCTTGTTTGTGATCCTCGGCATCCCAATCATAAATAGAAGAGCATAATCCGAGATTAAAACATGCCATTGAATAGTTTCAATGTATCTCAAAGGATCTAGGAGTTTCCAATACATTTAAAACTTAACCTTCTTTTTCATTTTTCATGGTGGAAATTGGTAAATCGTCATTTACCTACCTTCAAATATTCTGCAAATTAGATTACGGCATCCTTCTTCCAATTTGTGGAATGTTGTGTTGGATCCTAGCCTCGATGTTTATTTTGGGTGTTACATCAAGGATTCTTATCAACTAACTTGAATTTTCTCCTGTTTTGGTAGATGTCTGAATCTAACCATGGTCTTCCCGAATCTAAAGGAAAAGGTAATCCTGCTCAAAGTCTGTTCCACTATGAAGGTGAAAGATCAATCCCTGCCATGTGGACTAGCTTGATTTCAATTCCTCCACCTCCTCCCGTTGTTCTCCCAAACCCACAAGACCGAAGGATTGAAAAGTTCAATATCACTCAAGCCCTTTTGGCAAGTAAACACGAAGATAGGAAACATGTGTGTGCACACGTCTTAGAGATGAAGTCACACATTGATAGGTTAAGCATGTTTGGTGTTGAGATTTCAAGTGAGTCGGCTGTTGACTGGGTTCTTCAGTCACTTCCTGAATCATATAGTGAGTTCGTTAGAGAATACTATATGATGGATCACGACGTGACCCTCATTGATCTCACCTATTTGCTTATAGTTGCTGAATCAGCAATGATTTGGCGTGCTGATCAAGCAAATTTTTCTGGTGAATCAAACTCCCAAACTTCAATGGACATTGAAAATGATGACATTGGAGATCCAGAAAAGGTAAACTCTGAGATAGTTCCTTGTGTCATTCCAAAAGAGTCCATCTGCTTTTATTGCCAAGAGAAGGGGCATTGGAGACAAAGCTGCCCTATCTACCTGAGAGATCTAAGAGATGGGAGAGTCTAGTGTTATGACTCCTCCTCAGGTATGAAATCCACTATCTAACTCCATTAAGTTCCTATTCATTGATTCTTAATACATAATGTGATAAGATTACATTTGAATGTTTTCCAGGATCAGAGAAAAGAGAGGAAGCTTGATGGAAAAGCAAGATGAGTCTGATCACGAAGAAATGGATCACCATCGCATGGATTCGAAGATCAGATTTTGAGCTTAGAAAGTTATGATAGATTTGTTAGGAATAAATACATAGTTTTTCAGTTGATTTTGCATTGTAAGGACAAGTTTCCCGCTGCTTTTATGAATAAAAGGAATTTTTGTTTGAATAATTATATATATATATATATATATATATATATATATATATATATATATATATATATATCCTTGCAATGAAATCGTTGTGAAAAAATGGTGTTTTTGTATTACTACAATGAATGGATTTGATTCTTAATTATGTTATTTGTGGAAACGTCGAGAATTTGCTAAATGAGGAAAGATTCTCATCGCCCAAGTTTCAATTGGACAAAAACTTGAAATCATACAACTAGGTTGCATGATGAATGAGAAACTTCATATTTGGAAATTAGACTAATTCTTTGGCAAAGTTTCAAGAGAAGGACTAGGAGATCAAGTACACTAGGTTGTGCGTTGATCAAGTCCACCACAAGAGTGATAAAGATATTCATCATGATTTACTAAAGTTTAGTAAATATGGTTATACTTATAAGATTAAGTATAATTCTGAGTTGATCGAAAGAGTTTCAATCAATAGCAGAACGAATAAGAAGAATCAAGAAGGCAGAAAGATAAAAGTTTCTCTATTCTAAGAAGAAGGGAGAGTACCTTTTATTTTGTTTTATGATAAGTCTTAGTGATCAGGAACCATACCTCAATTGATCATCTAAGTGAGTCTTAGTGCATTTTCATGTCTAAGAAGAGGAATCGAGAATTGTGGAAATGGTTAAAATCAAGAAGTCAATCATACTTTGTTCCAACATCAAGTCTTAGAGTTATACTCCAAGATTGTGAATTGAGTGACAAGTCTCGAGAAGGTTTATAACACTCATCAAATGTGGAATTTTGAAAAGTTTTCTTATTCTTGCACATTTGAAATTAGTAAGTTGTGATGTCTTGGATAAGACAAAGACCAACTAGGACAAATTTTGTGAAATGTTTTGTCTTGATAAGAACTACACTAACTCTTGAATATTTGTTTTGTCTAGGAAAGTATCCTGACAAGAGAATCATATATGTAAAGAGGTCAGTGGGAGTTTTAATGATCTTGAAAAGGATTTCAAGAACAAATCAAGAATAAACCTTATCAATCATCACTAGCACACGACTTGAGGTTTACAGCCTATCGTGGATGACATACTCCTTTTCTGTGCCATTCCAATTGAGTTAATTATGCATGTGAGTTCTATGAGCTCTCATGTGAATGCATAAAGACAAAGCACCTTGATCAATGGAAAGTACATTGATAAGGATGAGTTGCTAAACTGCTTGGAAGACATGGTGGGCACTCGTGTTACCATAAGGCAAGAAATCAAGATTAAGAAAGTTCAGTCCATATGAGTTTGAATTTGTCACAAACTTTGGTTTTGACAAATTCACATGGATAGGAACTTATACACCACAAAATCTAAGTGTCATAAGATTACCTCCTTCATAAAAATGATTGTGAGGAAATGCTTTCACTAAGAGAGATTTTAAGAAGATAGTGATTGTGGAAATTGTATTCTCAAATTCGATTATGGTTACGACATCCCTTTCCATAGTTCGAATTGTGAGATTTGGCAATTAGTCTGAGCATTTGGGACTTAGTGACATAAGTTCTGAATTTGTCTAAACACACATATGAGCTTTCTAAGGCAAAGGTGTATGAGTTTAAGAAGCTTTGATAAAGGCTTATCAAAGCATTAGGTATTAGAAATATGAACTTAAGGAATTCAATAAGCATTGTTCTCTGGAAGTTTAATTGTTTTCTGAATACATGTCAAAGCTAGTGGGAGCATAAGTGTTATGCTGGTAAGAAAATAATCATCATGTTAGTGGGAGCATGATTATTATGCTAAAGTATTGCAAGTTAGCAATATTATATTATAGAAAACAAAGATTCACTTTGCAAAGTTGCAATGGTTGAAAAGTTGTTTTTTGCTATAATTAAGGGAGAGAATATTATACTAATTTCAAAATTCTAAAGCTTAGATCGAGAAATTTTAATAAATTTAGTCAAAGATATATAGTGCATTCTTAAATTCGATTATGATCACGGCATCCCTCTTCATAGATCGAATTGTGGGAACAGGACACATAAAATATTATAACAGAAGGATGATAAAGTATCACGTCTTTATGTGAGACATTATGCATCATGTCCAATATGCTTCGGGTATAGGACCGATTGCATATGCTGTAATATTTGACCATTCTAAAATTTTCCAAATGCCTAGGGCATTAAGAGGGAAAAAGGAACTAGAATCGGTTTTGACTAAAATAATTAAACAACTATCAAAGGAAAATCTGAGGTTCACTGAGGATTTGTCGCTTGTGAGTAGTTGGAAGTATAGTACTGAATGGGCTATATTGACATTATTATGAATAGATAAGATTCTATTAAGATTGAGTTGTCATATGACAAATATGGAAATGTTTCCATTAATGGGAGTTGGATATTAAGAAATATGTCTAGATTAGAAACTTTTATGCGAGAAGAATGTTCAAAGGAATGTACTTTGAATGTGAGGCTTCACGTCTATGGAATTGTCTTGTAACAATTTCCGATAGAATACCTTGTAATTTCATTAGTCGAGTCTTGGTGACTTTTGTGCTATGACATTACGAAAGAATTATTGCATAAAATGTTAGAATCTAACATATTCTAGAAGTGGTAAGAATTTGGTATTCTTATACTAATAATAAGGATTGGGGATTGTGAGATGAAATTTTTTTCAATTGATCTATTTCACAAAGTATGGACTATAGGAAACCAAAGTGTGCATGCTTGGAGCATGGGACAATTGTGGTTATAATTTGAGTAATAAGTTGATTTTCTGAAACTGTAAGCAATGAATAATGAGTAATCAATATGGTGTTTAAATAAAAGTGTTTTTATTTACGCTCAAAAGCTTTCGGGCCATATAGGATTAATATTATTATTGCGTTTCACTTTGCATGTTTTTTGACTTCCTGAATAATAAGATTATGCAAACTCCACAGTCGCTCGTACTTTTGGAAGTAAGTAGTGAATCAAGACTGTCATGAATGGATTGCAGATTGTCTAAGGATAGGCATAGCAATAGAATTGCTGCAATGTTCATGAGTACTCAGAGAGTGAGATTTGAGTATTGGATAAACCCACGTTCAGAGTATTACTTCATGGAATTCATCACGAGTAATACTGAGACGATAATATCTATGATCTTGAAACAGAGATATATGAGTTGTAATTTGCAAGTCGGCTATACATTGGTGATACGAAAACGCATCAGTAACTTGGTGTTATAAAGCGTATTGTCATGTATGGTTTGATGAGTAAAAGATACAAGCATATGAGTCAATGTTTATTCATTCCTTTTGCCCTAACAGGAAAAGTGATATCTGTGGGCCCCTCGATGATTTGGTGTTGACTTTTGTGCTAGGCCCAGCCAGGACTAATTTGATGTGTTCGATTAGAAGTCCTATATCATCACAAATTAGAAATCGGGAAACATAGATTCTGGACAAAAAGATTGATTGTATTCCATGTCTTATGTCTGGGGATATCTTGCAGAACGAAGGATTATATGATCACTTATCTAAGGACACGTAACTGACTGGGTCAGAATTCGGCAGCAGCTTTTGGAAGCTACAATTTGCTGGTCAAATTTAGAAGTCATACTAGCAATTATAGTTACAGACTTATCCAAGTTGGAGACTATTGGATTAGGTGTCTAAGCCCATAACTATAATTGGTATGTACTTGAATTGATAGCAGCACAGTCCTTTTGGGTTGCCCTCAAACCTAGCAACCGGACAAGGAAATTATGAAAGGAGAGATATTAATTTATTATGAGATTAATAAATTAATATAAATGATTTATTAATATGTTATGAAAATAATATATTGATTAGAAATCATAAGATTTAATTAGTTAGCCAGAAATTAATCAGAATTAATTTTGGGGTTAAAAGTATTAATTATGAAGTGCAGGGACTAGTTTGCAATTATCAGATAGTTGAGTGGAAGGCTCCAGAACCTCCTTGGAAGGAGGTGGACGAAATCTATAGGGGAAACCCTAAGGATTTCGTCCAAGTGGGATTGGATAAGGCCCTTGGGTTTGCTTAGGCCCTAAGCAAAGGAGCATTAGGGTTTTCCCTAAACCCTAGATCCCTCAGCTATATAAGGAGCCTCCTGGTTCACATTTTGGCCACTCTTTCTTTTGGAAGAAACCCTAGGGCCGAAATGGCATACTCCCTCTCTCTCTCTCTTTCTCTCTCTCTCTCTCTCTCTCTCTCTCCTTCTAGTTTCCTTCTTGCTAGTTTGTGTATGATTCCATTTGAGGCATTACACTTGTGGTGCTAAGCTTCCAAGAAGATCAAGATCAAAATCAAGGGAATTATCAATTGTTTACTATAACAATTGAAAGGTATGTAATTCCTAAACCCTAGTTTGTAAATTTCGAAAATAGTCTCTCTCCTCTAGGGTTCTTGTTTTGCAATTCAAAATTGTATGTTCAATAGTTAAAACATAGATCCAAAGTAGGTTGCATGTGAACTTAGAAATTGTTTTCTAGTTTATTTGCTTTACCTAAAACCCGTCAGAAGATTCTTTTGAGGAATCAGTATACTCTCCAAATGTGTTGAACGCTTTTAAGGCCTCCGGAATTCCCAACCATAAACTTATACTAAAAAAAAGTTTTTCGATCATGTTGCTTCGTAATATCGACCAAACCAGAGGACTATGTAATTGTACTAGATTACAAATTATTAGGCTTGGAAGACACGTCATTGAAGCACGAATCATATCTGGTAGATTTTTCAACGAGACTACTTATATAACTCGCATGAAGTTGACCCCATCCGATAAAAAAATTCAATTCCGTTTTCAACGTAGGCAATTCCCAATAGCAGTTTGTTTCGTTATGACCATCAACAAAAGTCAAGAACAATCATTATCAAATGTTGGATTATACTTGCATAGACTTGTCTTCACACATGGTCAGTTATATGTAGTTATTCTCGTGTAACAAGCAAAAAAGGTTTGAAGGTACTCATATGTGTCGAGGAGGGCCGTTCAACTAATAAAACAAAAAATGTTGTCTACAAAGAGGTCCTGCAACATTTATAGTTATTTATCAATTTAAGTGTTTCTTCTTTACCTTTCAATAATAACAATAGCCATAATTTTTTTTTTTTTATAATTATTAAGCAATATATACAAATGTTTTGATAATTTTTTTAATACGTTCTCCCACCTTTAACGTGAATTATAATCTAGTATGATTGATTATTGAAAGATAACGAGATTATGTAAAAATGAACAATTAACAAAACATATTGCTCGGCAATTAGGTAACGTGTTTTTGAACGTTCAAGATTGTTTAGTGCTCAAATGACATTGTTCTATGTTTTTCTGATTTTGATAATTTTTATTATCTATGGTTAATTTTGATAATTATTTAGAAATTTTATCATAATAAATTTCAATTTACTAGGATTATGAAATAGAATTTCTCTTCTTCCTCTATAAGTATTTGTTATTTATATTATCAGAAAATTAAACTTGGTTAATAAAAATCAGGATTGTAATTCTTTCACTTTGTTATTTGTCAATCAAAATCGTTTGGGTATCAACTTGATGTTTTGAAATGGATAAATTTGCATCTTTTATTTTGTTTAAATTTTAAGGTTTTTGTGAGGGTGAGGGTCATCTAAAAAATAATTTCTAATAAGTAAGGATTCTACAGTGGATCTATTATAAATTTGACGGATTACAAAAAAATAAAAATAAATAATAACTATTCTATTCGAAGACTTTCTCATATAGGTTATTTTTATGTTTTTTTAATTAAAATTCACAAATAAAACTTGGAAGCTAAGTAAATTCTGAAACGTGATGGGATAGAACATAAGGTTGGTGTAGATTCTATGTACTTTTGACTATTTAAAAAGATTTTGGCTTTGATTAATGTCGTGGAAATCATGGTGATAGCTAGCTTTTGCTTTTGTTTGTCCTTTTTTTTTTGTTATATATATATATATATATATATATATATATATATATATATATATATATATATATATATATATATATATATATATATATATATATATATATATATATATTTTTTTTTTTTTTTTTTTCTTATTTTAAAGTTGTACATTAAAAAATAATTTTTGTTTACGCTTTAATATTTAATCTTTTTTAAATCAACCCATATAATACATGGGTCACACACACATACACACACACACACACACACACACACATATATATATATATATATATATATATATATATATATATACACATAATGAGGTTTAATAGAGAATCATAATTAACCAAAAAACCAATCGTGAGTGTCAGAAATCATAACGATCAACGGCAATAAAAAATAATTGTATACTTTACATTGGACGCACATGCACCAGATTATACCAAAAAATCAACCTTTTACAAAAAAACCCACCACTTTTTTTCGTTTAAATTTTTTTTACCCCGTGTTTTTTATCGAAAAAAAAAACCGAATATATTGTTGTTCACGATTTTTCGTCCTCTTTCCATAAAGATCCATGATGATATATAAAAAACGAACTTTTTTTTCGAAAAAAACTCACTTTAATTTCTTTGATGAAAAAAATTAAGGTCCATTTTTTTATAGAAAAAAATTAATAAATATATCAACATACATATTTTTTGTATTTTTTAAACATAAATTCGTATTCATCTTTAAAAAACGATATTTCAGTTCAGATTCATATTGTAAACTTGTTCATATTCACATTGTGAACCTCCTCAGATTTAAAGTGTGCATAATAATAAGTCAGATTCACAGTGTAAATCTGAACTGATCGGAGCTTTTTCACATTGTGAATGTTAAAATTTGAAATATTTACAGTTTAGATTCACAGTGTGAATCTACACTGATTGAGGTTTATTTATTTATTTATTTTTGAACCTTCTCAGATTATCAGTGTGCATAATAGTAATTCAGATTCACAATTGTGAATCTGAACTGTTCGAGATTTTTCATATTGTGAATGTTAAAAATTGAAATATTCACATTTTAGATTCACAGTGTGAATCTATATTGTTCGAGTTTTTTTTTTTTTTTTTTTTTTTAATAGTCGGTGTTGATGTTTATTAATAGAGTACAAAAAATTAATATTTTTGATATAATTAGTTTTTTTTTGATAAAAATAAACTTAAATATTGAAAAAACTAAGAAAATTAAGTGAGCTTTTTTTCGAAAAGAAAATTCGTTTTTTATATATCATCATGAATCTCTATGGAAAGAGGACGAAAAATCATGAACAACGGTATATTCGTTTTTTTTTTCGATAAAAAACTTGGCCTAAAAAAAATTAAATGTAAAAAAAGAAGTGGGTTTTGTTATAATCCGGTACATGTGCATCAATTATAAAAGTTTACAACCCTTCCTTTTGCCGTTGATCGTTTTAAATTCCGACGCTTTTGATTGGTTCCTTGGTTCCTTGATCAATAATGATTTTCTATTGAACTTTTCGCTATGTGTGTGTGTGTGTGTGTGTGTGTGTGTGTATATATATATATATATATATATATATATATATATATATATATATATATATATATAGGGGTGAGATCCGTTGAGTACTCATTATTTTCCGAGAACCTGAGAACTAAAAGTGGATCGTTAGATCAAAATTAACTCATTAACGGCATGATCGTCATTTTACCAAATCTTATTTAATGTTTAATTTTTTTTTTTTTGGAAATATTAATAAAAAGTTCTAAAAATTAACATAATAAATCAAATTTTGGATTTTTTTTTTAAAAATTCGACTTTTTTTTAAATAATATGAATATTTTTTTATTTTTTTTATGAAAACATGAATTTAAAAAAAAATGAAAAAATTTATTTTTATTATAAAAACTGCAATTTTTAAAATAAAAAAACTGCATTTTTCTAAAAAAAACTGCAATTAAAAAAAAAACCGAATTTTTTTTAAGAAAACTACATTTTTTTAAAAAAGTAAATTTTTGAAAATCAGTAAATTTAAAAAAAAAAACTAGAATATTTAATAAAAACTCTAATTTTTTTAACAAAAAAAAATCAACGGTGCATATATGAATATTTTTTCAAATGCATATATGTATATTTCTTATATTATAATATTCATAAGTAAATCATAAAAAAAATTCATTTTTATTAATGAATCTATAAACATAATACTGCAACTATTTTATTCGATACAAAATAAAAATAAAAAAATAAAAAAAATAATAAATAATAAAAAAAACTACAAAAATTTACGATGTTATCATTTCTTCATATCAAGATTTTCATATATCTTCAATCTATCAGTTTTCACCTCTTTAATATTTTCCACAAATTCTTCAAAATTTACAAGAAAATTAAAAAAAAATGATCAATGCAAGAACACTCACAAAAATTCATATGTATATATCATGTATGATTCACGTGTGATTATATAATGTGGTATTCACATGTGATTGTATCTCTTAAGATTAAAATGTGAAATTCACAAGAAAAATTTAAAACATAATTAACGAAGAACACTCACACAAAATACATATGTGTATATAGACATAATTCATATGTGATTCATTTGTGATTCACATGTAAATCATATGCGATTCACTTGTGATTTACATGTGATTAATATGTGAATTACATATGATTTACATGTGAATCACATATAATTCATGAGTAAATTACACGAATGGTCCCTATACTTTAGGGTAATTTATGCGTTTGGTCCCTAACTTAATTTTCTAACTTGGAAGGTCCCTACTGTTTGTTTTTGTTACACGCTTGGTCCCTGTTTTATCTAAAAAGACTTTGTTGCCCTTTATTTTTTAAATTATTTAAAGAAACACACCTTCAACCCCACCCTCTCACCTTAACTTACTTACCCCACAATTTTTTCCTATTTAAATAATAGTCTTTTTAGGTAAGACAGGGACCAAGCATGCAATAAAAACAAATAATAGGGACCAAACATGTAATAAAAGTAAACAAAAGGGACCTTCCGAGTTAAAAAAATAAATTAGGGACCAAACGTGCAAATTACCCTAAACCATAGGGACCATTCGTGTAATTTACTCATAATTCATATGTGATTCACTTGTGAATCACATGTAATTCATATGTGACTCACTTGTGAATCATATGTGATTCACTTGTAATTTATATGTGAATTACATGTGAATCACATGTGATTCATATGTGAATTACATGTGAATCACATGTGAATTACATGTGAATCACATGTCATTCATATGTGATTCACTTGTGATTTACATATGAATCATTTGTGATTTATATGTCAATCATATGTAATTCATATGTGATTCACTTGTGATTTACATGTGAATCATATGTGAATTACATGTGAATCACATGTAATTCATATGTGATTCACTGTTAACATCATGAAGCTTAACCTGATCAAACATACATATAAACACAATATTATGCCACAAGTATCAAGGATTCAATTATTCCGATCGAATTACATAAATGTTATATAATTTTTTAATGATTAAATCACATCTCAATTTCTCAATGCTTGAAAGTTGAAAACATACCTCTTTTTATACCATGTTGCTCAGAGAATGCTCTTGCCTGCACATGGTGAATAAAACACTTGTCATGAATGCTAAATTAAATTAACATGATCAACATATACACACACAAAAAAAAATCAATTCAATAAAACTCACAACCAAACATATATACCTCTATTTGAAACACTTGCTTCTTTTTTTTTTCTCTTTGATTTTGGTTTTGATTTTGATCATCCTTTGTATTATACTCATCATGCTCTTCTTCCTTGTCAAGTACTAGTTTTATACTTTCCCCTGTTCTCGGGATATATCCAAATGCCCCACATACAAACCCTGATACAGTTTCATATTGATGACCATGTTATTGTTAAACACACAATTCACAAATCTTATCAATTAAATTATATGCATACATACAATTCACAATTATAAAAAGTAACAATACCTATGGTATCTTTATGTTGAGATCTTTAGAAGGTTGGTCAATGGATGTATTTGCATCCACATCATAAATTTCTTCAGCCCTCATCACAATATATCCAGTCTTTTTCTATGTTTCCTCCTACATACGTATATAACACTTGGCTTTCAATCAGTCATATTGTCATAACGTAACATCTAATAGCCTAATACAAATGTTAAGGGATTAAAGGCTTACTTTTGAGTCATTTTCATCAAAAATTTCACCAACAATTTCTTCAACCACATCTTCTAGATCCAAGGTACGCCCAACGTACCGAGGCCTCGCAGTCTATAAAAGGAGGCCGAGGGCTGCCATATTTCTTCACCAATTTACCACTCCTTTCTCTCTCTACTCTCTCTCACTACCTCCCTAACCCCCTCCTAAGCCTAGGTAAACCTCCTAGCACTAGAAGAAAGCCTCGGAGAGCCCGGAGTCTCTGAGACAAAGAGTTTTTCGGTCTGAAACTCTGCCCGCACAAAGCCCGGTTTTCAAGCAAACTTCCCGATTTTGTCAAAGAAGGTTATTTTTAGAAGCGAGGTGTTGTCCAAATCACTCCGTATCAGGTGATTGTATAGTGACTTTCATCTTACACATAGATATGAAGTATTTTATATAAATTATGTGCTATGTGTATAAATATGTTATTTGTTTACCTGAGATGTTTGCTGGATGAAAGATCTATACTTCTTTCTTTCAGATTTGAAACTTTTTCCTTCAGATCTACACTTTCTCATCTCAGATCTAAGATTTTTCTTCAGATCTAAACTGTGTTGTGACATCCCCATTTTCACGGCCAGAAAAGACCGGTTTTGTTTATGCTTTATAAAAATCAAAGTACCTCTTTTAATAAAAATGTTGCGGAATTTGTTCCCTTTAAAACATGATAAATACGTTTTCAAAGCATATCCGAAGAAAAGTATTTTTATTCATTTAAAAACATTTGGGATGTCATCGTCAATACAGAAACATAAGCATAAACAAAACTCACATTCATTATCACTAGTGATTTATATCTCCTTAATCTCTCAGTGTAATGTGACTTCATATCAACACCTGTGATATAAATAAACTGAGTGAGTCAGGTTGGGAAACCTGGTGAGTACATAGGGTTTTCAACCCACAATAAATAAGTTTATTAACTTTATCAAACCAAACAAACCCGATTAGCCGCTCCCGTTATCCTCACTTTACGTCCCTAAAACATCTAACACAAGGGACCTAGTCTAAGGACTTTCATCGGGGATGGACACTACTGCTAAGGGGATTCCTCAGCAATAAATGTCTTTAAGGCAACCATGTGGGGGATGGAGTACACCTGGTGAGCACACAGTTCAAATAAACACAGTTCAAATAAACACCTACAGGTTGCGAGTCTGCTAGCGTTCCATTGGACCGTCTAGAATAGTCTGTGGTTGTCATCTATACTCCGCTAGATGACTGGATCATCAATAACATCTATAACGACGCCTCTCATTATTTTATTTTGTCACACAGAAACTATTACATCTACCCATGTTTTACCCAACACATTTTGTAGATATAAAATACATATACAGTTTATATCATTTAAAAAAAATTATAAAATCGTTCATCCAGCATAGATAGCAAGTATATAGATAATATGCACACACAACACGTAATTTATATAAAATACTTCATATCTATGTGTAAACTGAAAGTAACTATGCACTCACTTGAAAAGGTGGTGATTCCGAACTCAGACAACGCTTCACTTCTTGAAAAAAAATAATTTCTTTCGACGAAACCTAGTATTATTATCACTAGAGTTTAGTCTATTATTCGCCGAGACTAATTAATAGTCTAGCTATTATTACTATTATATAAGCGTTAAATAATACTTATATAACCCATAATAATAACACAATTACTTATTATATGTTCTTAATAACGTTACTATAATTAAATAAAAGCTATATTAAAAATAGTGTAGGCGTAGCTCACTTACAGCGAGTTTTATAGAAAACCAGGCTTTGCTTGGAGCAGCATTCCCGTGCGGAAAAGCTCTTCTTCTCGGAGCCGTCGAGCACTCTGGGGCTTCCGCCTCATGCTAGGGAGGTTCCCTAGGCTTTTCGGGGGGAGGGGGGGGGGGTTTCGGGGCTAGAGAGAGGTTCTAGAGAGAGAGTAAAAAGAAGAAAGAATGGGAAAGGTGTGAAGAAAATGAGGGTGGGAGAGGTTCTATTTATAGGGTGAAAATGGCTGAACTTGGTGCCACATGTCACCATCTAGTGGCAAGACTTGGGGAGAAAGCAATGACCAAGATTGTGCCACATCACCCATTTTCGCACAACACACTCCCAACTTTTAAAATCCGTAACTTTCACATACGACCTCCATTTTTGACGTTCTTTATATCCACGCTTAGGTAAAAATAATATCTACAACTTTCATTTTGACTCCGTCGGCTAATTCTCGACTGATCTTAAATTTAATAGTACGAGGAGATTATACTGTTAAATGTCCGCGTAAAATTCATAACTTCTACATACGGACTCTGTTTTCGTCCGTCTTTTTACCGTTGAGTTCCTATTAATGAGATCTTCAATTCTCATTTAGGTCGCGTAGGTCAAAAACCGCTCGATCTAAAGTTTGAGTTTCCAGCTGGGCACTGCTAAGCCAAATCTTAGAAAATTCATAACTTCCTCATACGAAGTCCGATTTGGGCGTGGACGCTCTCAGGTTAACATATTCTACGACTTTTGTTTAGATTACTAAGGCCAAAAAGTCCTCTATCGTAAATTCGCTATTTATGTCTCCTGGTGTCGTGTCGGTTTTGCCGTAAAACTTCGACGAACCTTAACTTCTTCGTTATAACTCGGATTTTGGCGTTCTTTATATGTACGGAATCCTTGAGAAATATTCTACATCTTGGTTAAGATTATTTATTCTAAATAATATTTTGTCGAAAAGTCGTTTTCGACTCCTGTTATCTCTAAATTGATTAGCCCGGATCTACGGGCGTTACATGTGTACTTTGAGATCTATGTTGGATGAAAGATCTGAACTTCTTTTCCTTCAGATCTGAACTTTTTCTTCAGATGTAGACCGTATATGTATTTTATGCTTTGAAAGTTATGTTGGATAAAAGATGTAAGCTTTGTTTACAGATCTAGACCATGTATGTATTTTATATCTACAAATATGTTGGGTAGAACATGGGTAGATAATATAGTTGGTGTGTGGTGAAATAAAATGATGAGAGGCCTCAATTTTGACATTGTTCCACTCATCTAGCGGAGTATGGATGACGACCACATACTTTTCTAGGAAGTCCAGTGGAACGGTAGCAGACTCACAACCTGTAGATGTTTATGAACGAAGTGTTCACCGGTGTACTCCATCTCCCCATGGTTGCCGTACGGACACTTATGGCTGAGGAATCCCCTTAGCAGTAGTGTCCATCCCGATGAAATTCCTTAGGATATGCCCTTTATGATAGATGCTTTAGGGACGTAAGGTGAGGATAACGGGAACGGGTAATCGGGTTTAATGATTGTTGAAAATAATAAACTTAATTATTGTGGGTTGAAAACCCTATATGCTCACCAGGCTCTCCAACCTGACCTACTCAGTTTTCTTGTATTACAAGTAGTGGCAAAAACATAGTTGGATGACTTGACGAGAGATTATGGAATTGAGGCCATATTATGTTTTGTGGCCTAAGATGTTTATTTCTTTTTGGTTTATGCTTATGGTCTGTATCGATGATTGACATCCCGAGTGTTTGTAATGTAATGAAAATACATTTCTTTGAGAAATGCTTTGATAAAATTTATATCATATTTTTTTTTGGGAACAAATTCCACAATACTTTTCTTAAGAAGTTACTCTGATTTTTATTAAAAAGAATAAACGAAATCGGTCTTTTCTGGCCGTAAAAAAATGGGGATGTCACAGTTGGTATCAGAGCATTAGTTTAAGCGAACTAGGAATTTGTAGGATTTCTAGACTTAAACTTAGAATGCTAAGTGATGATCGTGAGATGAGTGTGTTCCATATTTTAGACATGAGCACTAGTTTATTTTAGGAAAGATGCCTAAAATGCTTTTATGTGCTAAATGCTTATTGCTTTCCTTATGTGCTGTTATTGTTTGGATCTGTGGTCTGTTGCTGATCGGATCCGAAAACCTTATGTGTTTAGGATTCTAAGCGTTCCATTACGATATTAGAACTAGCATGTAACGTTTCAGAATGATAAGGGAATCTAAACGTCTATCGTGAATAAAGATCTAATTTCACCTAATTTGGTGTATAGATTGAGATGGCAAGAACCCGAAGTGGAGATGGAAATGCAAATGGAAACAGGAATCAGCAGTGTCGTCCCGAAGTGATTGAGCAGGTGCCGATAGTCGAGGTTGCACCCGAACCAGTCACAATGGATGGAGTTCAAGCCATGATTCGGGCTACGATGGATGAACAGAGAAGAAATGAGACAACTGTTGAAGAATAACAGAAATGAACCTTCAATGCTTGTTGAACAACTAGAACCGAATGACAGAGAGTTTGAAAAAGGAAATAACAGCCGCACTGTCAGCCAAATGGAACCCTAATGGTGAGAAGGAATGACTCGGAGAGGGAAATTAACCGAGATGGACGTATGTATAAGAACTTCTTGGGTGCCAAACCACCAATTCTTTATGGAAACCCAAAACTTGTGGAGGTTATGGACTGGATCTCTGAAATGGAGATGGTATTTGCAAGCTGCAACTGTAGTGATAAGCAGAAAACCGTCTTTGCGGTTCGACAACTGAAGACCGGAGTCTTGAGCTGGTAGAAATTGCTGGTGGATACGATGCCATGAGGAGAAGCTTTGAAGATGTCTTGGGAAGCATTCCTGGAGCAGTTGAAGATGCAGTACTGCTCCGAGATAGATCTGATCGATCTAAACAATGAGCTCCAAAAATTGAAAAAGGGGGAAATGAGCATTGATGATTATGCTACTGCGTTTATGGAGAAGATGAAGCTATTTCCTTACTTGGTGCTGACTGAGCTCGCTAAGATAGAAAAATTTGCTAACGGATTGCCGTCAGACTTTGTCCCAACAGTCAAAATGGCAAGCACATTGAAGGCGGCCGTTAGAGCAGCCAAGAATGTTGAGACCCAATTAAAGAAAAGGGTCTGGAAAGAACTGAGGTGGGTGAGAAGAGGAAGTTCGAGGGATCTTCGAGATCCAACAAAAAAAGTAAATCCTCGAACTCTGGTTCGAGAGGAGGAGGAGGCGAAGCGAAATGGTGCGAAAAGTGCAAAAAGAAATATCATGGGAAATGTGACGAGGACGTCACTTGTTTTAAATATGGGAAGCTTGGGCACTATGCCAACGAGTGTATGTTCAACAAGAAAGTTTGTTATTGTTGTAACGAGGAAGGGCACCTTTTGAGGAACTGCCCGAAGAAGAAGGAGGCAGCAAGGCCTAATGTCCCATCGAAGCCAAAAGCCAGAGCTTTCTAGATGACACTCGAAGCCGCGAAGGAAGCAACATACGTCGCTTCAGGTATCTTTCTTGTAAATGGATTGCCTGCCAATATATTGTTTGATTCTGGAGCAAATTACTCCTTTATATCACATAAATTTGGTGGAAGACTAGCATTGCCTATAGAAAAACTTGATGATGACCTATTTGTAGAAGTTACAAGTGGCAAATTCATACCTGTTAGTGATTGTATTAGGAATATCTTCATCGACTTGAACGAAAACGAATTCCACGAGGAGTTGTTGCCTATAGAGCTGAATGGTTTCGATATCGTACTGGGAATGGATTGTCTTAGCGCCAATGATGTCGAGATACTGTGCAAGAAGAAGATAGTAAGAGTGAACCCTCCTGGGAAAGAGTCTTTTGTGATTTATGGGGAAAAACATAGAGTGAATTCTGGAATCATTTCCCTAATGAAAGCCATAAAATGTTTGTCCAAAGGATGCACATCATACTTTGCATTTGTGATCGATGCTAAGAAAGAAAAGAAGGAGATGCAAAATATACTAGTGGTGTGTGACTATCCGAAAGTCTTTCCTGAAGATCTTCCCGGATTACCGCCTGATAAACAAGTGGAGTTCTGAATAGACTTGTTACCATGAACAACACCAATAGCAAAAGCACCATACCAATTAGCACTGACGGAGATGAAGGAACTTATGACGCAACTTCAGGAGTTGTTAGACAACGGTTTCATTAGACCTAGTTCATCACCCTGGGGAGCTCTGGTGTTATTCATGAAGAAGAAAGATGGAAGCACGAGGATGTGCATAGATTACAGAGAGTTGAACAAGGCAACGGTGAAGAATAAATACCCATTGTCGAGGATTGATGACCTAGTTCATCACCCTGGGGAAGTATGTGCACCAAAACCGTTCGTCTAGCTTGAGGGACGTCATGGTCCATTCGTATGTGTCGATGTCGCTATCTGGGTCGGTAGTGTGATCATATGTCTTAAGGTGGGGTAGTTTGGCGGTGTTAGGGATTTCGTATTCCAGGAGCTCTTTGACGAACAACGATGTGACACTTCGTGATAGGCAATCTTGGTTTGGGGTTCGCTGAGTGAAGGGATACCCTGGCTGTTGTATTGCCAAAAAGGGTTGTACCAACATGTTGTTATAGGTTGTAAGGTCTGGCGTTACTGAGTCGTAGAAGTTTGACGACTGAAATGGAGTATGGAAGGTGTGAGTCATTGGTATTTGCTATTGGGCTATAGATATTTGTTGTTGGGCCATGGGTATTTGTTGTTGGGCCATGGGTATCTGCTGTTGGTCCATGGGTATCTGCTGCTGGGTCATGGGTATCTGCTGGTGGGCCATGGGTATTTGCTGGTAAAGCGCGAGTGGTGATGTTGACGCGGTGCCCGCCATCAATGACGGGTGGTTCTGCGATTGTGGTGTAACATTTAGGCCAGTTATACTGTTGTTCGCATGTAAGCTGTTCACGAAAGGCTTTATGGGTGTTGTTTGAGGGTTGCTAGGACCAGTGGTGTTAGGGAAAAATGGCAACAAAGGGGGTACAATTTATTGGTTAGGTACATCGCTATTTGGGAATGGTGGGGTGTGACGTGAGTCAGGGTGGATGGCGGCGTTTGAGTCTGGGTTAAGACTGACTGCATGATTGCTGCAACGGACGATGACGAGTCATCTGGAGGTGGTGGCGTCGTGGGGTACGGTGGCGGACCTCCGGATGATGGTGCTGGCACAAGAGGTGGTGGCAGGCCACCAGATGATGGTGCTCGCTCAAAAGACAGTGGCAGTCCATCAGGTGATGACGTTGCTTCAAGAGATGGTGGCGGGCTGCCGGAGGGTGGCGCTGCTTCAAGAGATGGTGGCGGGCCTCCGGATGGTGGCACTGCTGGAGTGTTGGTTGCTTCCAACGACGCCATCAGGTGTATCGGGATATGCGGTGGTTCTGATGACTCACCCATCATCTTCTTCGTCATGCATGGTTAGGTTGAAGAGAAACAAAAAAAAGGGTTTGTGTATCTATTGTCACACAGACGAATGTCGCCAAATGATACGACCTAGCTCCAAACCACCTTGGCTGCTGAGAGATGGTCGTCGGAATAGAACTTGAGAGGTCACAAAGAAAGAAGAAGCGTTAGCCGCTCTCCGGGAGGAGGTCCCGAAAAGACGCTCTGACGATCAAGTTAGTGAAATGAATCTGAAGTGTGAAGGTGAATGATCAGGGAAGAGAATAACTTACCTCTCAAGGAAGAGTGACTGAACTTTTATACTGAGGATCTTCCTCGATCCGTACGAGGGACAAAGACTACGGCCCCGACAGGATCCGTCGTCCTTATTGGAGGACCATGCTCCACGTTCGTGTCCGGTCCAACGATTGGTCCAGGTAACAATTCTCTGGCCATAATCTTTGTCGTCTGGAGCCGTTATCTTTGGACTGTAGCTGAGGACAACCCTTGGCGAGGGCAGACTTCCCACACGGTCGCCTCGCAGGGGTCCAGGGTTGCCAGAGCGGCCGAGTCGCCATCCCGGGCTTCGCTGGGAACTCCTCGCCAAGGGGTTCACTTGTTTGTGGCCCGTTCTTGGGGCGCATCATCAGTATGCATATATAGTTAAGCTACCTTCTTTTATAATGACAAAATAGAAGATTCATGACTATGATTAATACCATCAAAGATTTGTAATACTGACAATTGGCAAATACGTTACTTTGCTTAAAACAAGAAAAGAGAAAATTGTAATTTTTATGAAACCCATAATTCAATTTTTGGTCCAATCCCATGTACAATTTTAATCATTTTGGCATGTTATTTCCCTATTTTTCGCCTTCATTAGTGTGACCAAAAGATTTTAAATAACAAAAGGGTGTATGAATTGAATTAATATGCATATTAACATTTAACCAAAGCTAAAGTATCATTTAAACTACCAAAAAAACGAATGTATATGGTTCATAAGCAACATAGAAAACATTATAATATGAATATGCATGGCCAAGAAGGGCAATAACATTATCATGGTCTCCATCTAACAAAAGTTACTTCACAATCACAAGCATATAACTTTTTAATGCATCAAACCTTTTGAAGACACCAAAAATCTTTACACTGAATATATCAGAAGCAACAAATATGAAGTTGTATTTTCTTAATGTTGAAACTTTAATAATATGTTCAATTACCTGCAAAGAAGAATAGTGAAGAATTTTTATATGTTCTAAACTCGTGATGATATCAACATAATGCTACTAAAATTTATTATTTATACCTTCTTCTTTTTGTCTTTTTCTAAAGGAAACACACATTTAAATACTCGCCTATATGACCCATCATCACATGCCACCTATGTTGTTCTAAGCATAGATATAATAGCCCTTACTAGTTGTCAATTTTCCATCAGTAACTAAAGGTAAAACGGTAGAGTATCAAGATCAGCTTCATCAAGTTTAGTTGATCTACCTAAAAGATCTATCATACATGAAAATTGTTCTTCTTGTGGTTTAATGTTAAACTTTTTGATCATTAAACTGAAGTATTTTCATCCATCTTTGACTTTTCCTATGTGTGCACATGTTGATAAGATGGATATGAGGGTTTTACTTGTAGGGGATATGTTTGTGTTAAGCATGTGTTGGAAAAGATCTAATGCTTCTATTTGAAACCCATGATTTGAGTAGCCTATGATCAGGGATTTAAGTGTGATTGTATTGTGCTTTGGCATTTTGTCGAACAGTTGGTGTGCGTCCTGTAAGTTTCCACATTTTGAGTACATGGTGATTAGTGAATTGTGTATAGAGACTTTTTTTGATGGGATGTTTTGCCTTGAGATGGATTGGGAGATGGGAATAGAAACATTAGAATTAAAGAAAATAAGATGAATACAATGAAATTACAGAGACGGAAAAAGATAAAACCCACATTCTTTCTAATTTCTAAAGAAATAAAAATAAAGGATTTGAATTTGGGGAGAAAAGAAATTCAAAAAATAACAGGTAAAGAACCCTATGAACTAGAACGAGATACAGATTTGAGAAAATCAAGTTGGGGACTATTTTCTTAGAGAAAATCTCAATTTGGTTTCAGATTAAATTAATCAGATAGATGAATGTTGATACTGATACAACTAGAGAAAAACTCAATTTCCATTGATTACACAAACAAAGGAGAGATGGCATTGATATTGATACAACCAGAGCTACAGGAGGCAACTTTGCAATCAATAATGAAAGCTTGAAAAATATAAAATTGTATGCATCTAATAGATGCGTTACTTTTTTTTTCTTGTTTTAAGTATGAAGTTATTTGATGGCAATTTGAAAATCAATTGACTTTCTCTAATTAGGGTAAAATTTATGTGTTTTGTTGAACACCAGAAGCAAGTATAACAAAATTAGAACCCAAATTTTTTAGAAACATATACCTGAAAAACAAGAGTGTCTCTCAAACGGGTGTGCTGATCGAATTTGATGGGCGTTTGAGTGATGTAGCGTCCTTGGAACAAACAAATGTGTTGTAGACGGAAGCAGATAATAAAAGTTTATATAGAAGATGAAGCGTTGAAGGAGAAACGACATTACGAAAGATTGAATCGACGTAGTAGGGGTTGGGATAATTGGGATCGATTGGAGGGTTTGGGAGAGAAGGAAGAGAATAATTAGGATCGATTGGAGATGATGTGATCGATTAGAGATACTGAGAAAAGAGGGATAGAACCTCCTATGATCTTTGAGGAAGAAGAGGCTGGGGTGTATCGATAGAAGCAAGGAAAGTGATTCAAAGAGAAGGAAAGAAATATACAATTCGTTGGTTTGCTCCTCCAAAATAAGTTCGCTGCTGATTTCTCTTTCGTTCTTTCTTTCTTTCTTTCTTTCTCTCTCTCTCTCTCTCTCTATATATATATATATATATATATATATATATATATATATATATATATATATATATATATATATATATATAGGTCTGAGTTATTGTGAGAACTATAAAAAGCATGTGAACTTGCGAACTCATAATCAACTCATCATTTTTCAAAACCAAAAAACATCAATATTCTCCAAATGGAGCATAGCCATATCTAGGCTAAAAAAAGATTTGAAAATTCTTGTTATTTATTTTGGAAATTTACATGTATACACAATTAGCAGCCAAATAAATTGTTGATGGTGCTCATTAGCAGTCCATATGACTGCTGGTTGTGCTCATGAACATTCATATGAATTTTGATTGTGCTCATCACCAGTCCAAATGACTAGTAATTTTGCTTATCAATAGTCATACAAAAAAAATTAAAAGAATTCGTCAAATATTTTTTTAGCCTAAATATGGCTTAGACACACCATTTGGAGAAGATTCATGTTTTTTTTTTTTTTTTGTGTTGAAAAATAATGAGCTAATTATAAGTTCACAAGTTCTCACAAATCTTTTGGTTTTCAAAAGAGTCTGACTCTCTCTCTCTCTCTCTCTCTCTCTCTCTATATATATATATATATATATATATATATATATATATATATAAGTTGGATCGAGTGAGGACTAAAAAATAAGTGAAGACTACGACGACAAATTGAAACGACCCAAAAATACGACCCAAAAATTTTCATTTTTCAATATAATCAAGACCATAATATGAGTATCATAACGTAAAAACATACGCGATGTATCCCAATCATAATAAAATACTGTGCGGAAAACTGTATCATACTACATCAAATCCAAAACAACTAAACCATCCACAGGATAAAAGCTAAGCTGTGGTGTGTGCGATGCTATCACCCCGAGCTCTTCCCTTTGCTTGCGGAAGTACCTGAAACCAAAACCGAAACTGTAAGCACGAAGCTTAGTGAGCTCCCCCAAAATACCACATACCATACAATAACATATAACACATATTGGGCCTTGCCCACTGCATCGGGTCGAAGCCCGGAAACTGCATCGGACCGAAGTCCGGAACTGACTGGGACCTTGTCCCCTGCATCGGACCAAAGTCCGGGACTAGCTGCATCAGACCGAAGTCCGGAACTAACTGGGACCTTGTCCCCTGCATCGGACCGAAGTCCGGAACTAACTGCATCGGACCGAAGTCCGGAACTAACTGCATCGGACCGAAGTCCGGAACTAACTGCATCGGACCGGAGTCCGGAACTAACTGACTGAACATATCATAGCATATCAATTAGCATGAACACATATACTGCATACTGCATCGAGCCGTAGCCCGGAACACATAGCACGTAACACTTAAGACATAGCACATAAATCCTGTCTGAGCCACAAAGGCATCAAACATACTAGCTGCTACATCGGACCGAAGTCCGGAAACTACTGCTAACTGGACGGGCCGGCATTGTGGCCTTAGACCCGTCCCTACTTGAAGGAAACTCACCTCGTAAGCTGGCTGCTGAGTGTGTGGCTCGGGAAACTAACGGTTGCTGCTCCTGAATCTCCTCGGCTACAAGTCCATAAGCACACTCAATCAAATACTAAACACTGCACTTGGGGTAAAATGACTCTTTTACCCTTGGTCAAAGTCAACTCTCTTTGGGCTGACTCGCCGAGTTGGGCCACCCAACTCGCCGAGTCCTACTCTCACTTCTCAGTCCTACACGCTGCTACTCGTCGAGTGTGGCATCGACTCGACGAGTACCCTCTTGATCCAAGAACTCAGACAATCTTCATCCGACTCGCCGAGCCGTATGAACAAACTCGACGAGTTGTTCATGATCCTAAGAAGATTGCCTTGGACTCGCCGAGTTGTATGAACAACTCGCCGAGTCCCTCCATCACTGAGTCTACCCTCAACTCGCTGAGTCCGCTCTCTAACTCACTGGATTCACTCGACACTGACCAAAATGAAGGAATTGGGGACTCGCGACCCAACTCGCCGAGTCGTTCTTCCCGACTCGCCGAGTTGCCGCCATGCAACTGATTTTTACTCGATTTCGTTTGAATCCAACACATACAATTGATAGATCTGAGTCCAATAAGCTGATTTACCACGTAAAGTTTCCAACTTTACGTGTACAACCTCATGAATAAGGGAAATAAGGCTAAAAGATGCACAAAATGGGTAGATCTATGATTAATATGCAAAGTAACTCCAAAAAGGCAGTAGATCTGGGCTCTACAACACCCAATCATTCAGATCTATAGATATCTCGACTTATTAAAGCATCCATGCAAACATAAGGCTTGGAACAAGCATCAACTAGATCCTAGGAGGGCTCTAATGGAGGTTCAAAGCATATAACAAGAGGGAAAATCCGAAAATACCTCAAATAACTCAGATTTGCCCTTGGATCTTTGCACTACACCTCTTCTCCTTGCTCCTTGCTTCTTCTCCTTCTTCAAACCTTCACAAAATGGCACAAAACACTTAGCTCACACAATGGAGGATTAGGGTTCTTTCTCACAGTGTTCTCAGGGTGAGGGAGGCGAGAATGGGGCTATAATGTGACTTAAATAGTGGGCAACCCGGGGATTTAGGGTTTCACCCAGACGGATGGACTCGCCGAGTCCAGGATATGGACTCGCCGAGTCCCCGGCTCACGCGTGCTCGCAGCCGCGACCCTACTCGGCGAGTCAGGCTATGAACTCGCCGAGTCCCTCTTGCAAAACTTACAACAATTACCAATGAATTAACATACCGGGAACGGGTCGTTACACAAATCTTTGCCACATGATTGAAAAAATAAAAGGTGTGGATTTGATTTTATTTATCGTCAATATCTCGCGAGATAATATGACGTTTTCGTAATTTATGTGAGAGATTTTGACATTTTATTTGGTGAGATTTTTTTTCCATTCACTTCGCTTTTTGGCATATTTTTATTTTCTTTGAAAAAAAGGTTGAAAAAATCAAAGTTTTTAAAATTTAATTTTCTACAAATTGAGCACAATCATGAAATTTTGAAAAAAAAAATTATAAAAAAACCTAATTTTTTCCCCAAAAATCATAAGAATTTAAAGGATACTTCTACCTAATATACTAGTGGCTTTGTAAAAGAAAATTTTTAAAAATAAGTTTTTCAAGTTTTAATTTTTAGTTTTAAGAAATATTAGTTTTTTTTTTTAAAAAATGTTGAACATAATATGATCCAAAATGTTATGATTTAAAATATTTATGATTCAAAAAAAAAATTAATTCAACTTTTTTATGATCCTTAATTTTGTTATGATCTAAAAATATTTCGACTCAAATGTTTTATAATCCTTTAATATATATCTTTTATGATCAAAATTAAATGATTCAAAATATATAATGATCCTAAATATTTTTGAAGAAAAACTATATTTAATTGAATATATTATTGAATATAAAAATTTAAAAAATTAAAAAAGTGAAAACCGGGCACATATCTATTTAAAAAAACTGATTTTTTTAACAAAAAATAAAATTAAAAAAAACAAGAATAAATAATATAACCCACTTAAATGACGTTGTTGTTGGCTTTGTTTTGCCCTGAGCAGGTATCCACGGAGCAGGCCTATGTGACTCGGTATTTGAGTATTCTGAAGAGGGATATTAGGGATTTCGTGGCGAACACCACGTATAGAAAATTGGCTGAGCTGTAGACCAATGCCAGGAGGAGAGAGATCGAGTTGGGGACCTAGGCTAGGGATGAGAGGGAGACCCAGGGGAGAGACAGGAGGCCAGTGCAGTCACAACCGACGACTAAGTGGGCCAAGCCCGCTGATCAAAGAGTTGGAGGCCAGAAGGGCCGCACTTGCGGGAAGTGCGACAAGGGACACGATGGGCCTTATCGGTACGGGTCAGCTTGCTACTTGTGTGGCAAGGAGGGGCATATGGCTAGGAATTTCCCCAATGGATTTCGGGTTTGTTTCAACTGCAACCAGATGGGCCACGTGAAGGCAGATTATCCTCATCTTGTATCTAGGGCGGTTTAGATTCCGACCCCATCGACCCTGCATATCACTGATGGCCGGCAGGGGAAGGCCGAGGCACTGAGGGCTTGGGGCAGAGCATTTCAGATGACAACAGAGGAGGCCCACGTAGCTCCAAACGTCATGGTTGGTATGTGTTCTTTGTATTTTTGTTGTGCTGCTTATATTATCAATTGTGTAGGTACTTTTCTCGTGAATTCTATACCTGCGCTTGTGCTGTTTCAATCAGGTGCGAGTCGCTCGTTTGTGTCGTCATCATTTTGTCACGGTTTTAGTATCCGTGAGAGACTTTAAGCAGGCCCTTGAGAGTCTTGATACCTGACGAGCGTCCCGACTCTACTACCGATGTCTACTGGGGTTGTGTATTAGAGATCTTCCGTTTTGGATATCCAATAGACCTCATCCCTATCGTGATGGGAGATGTTTGTGTGATCGTGGGTATGGATTGGTTGAGCCGGTTTGGGGATCTGATTTATTGTGAGCGTTAACTGGTGATAGTTCGAGACCATAGTGGGGTGTGCTGACTATTTATGGCGAGGGTACTAGGTCGAGATCAACTTTCTGTTCTGCCGCCATGGCAAGGCAGAGTTTGCAACATGGGTGTATGGGTTACCTGGCATATGTAGTGGATACTCAGATTGAGAAGAAGGGATCGACCTCTGTTTCTGATGTTCTGGTGGTATGTGACTTTCCCAATGTTTTTCCTGAGGAGTTATCGGGTGTGCCTCCTGAAAGGAAAGTGGATTTCCAGATCGATCTGATCCCAGGTGCGACGCCGATCGCCAAGGCACTGTACCGTCTTGCACCTCCTGAGATGCGTGAGTTATCCTCTCAGTTGCAGGAGTTGTTAGGAAAGGGGATTATTAGGCTGAGTAGTTCTCCTTGGGGAGCCCTGATCCTTTTTGTTAGGAAAAATGATGGTTCGCACTGTATGTACATTGATTATCGGGAACTGAACAAGCTAACGGTGAAAACCCGTTACCCTTTGTCGAGGATTGATGATCTCTTTGACTAGCTTCATGGGGCATCTTGGTTTTCCAAGATCGATTTGAGGTCTGGCTATCATCAGATGAGGGTTCGGGAGGAGGATATTCAAAAGAAGGCCTTCGAACTCGCTATGGGCATTACGAGTTTGTGGTGATGCCTTTTGGCCTCACCAACGCACCGACGACGTTCATGGACCTCATGAAATGGATGTTCAGGCCCATGCTAGATCGATCAATGATCGTTTTTATCGATGACATTCTAGTATATTCAAAGACCAAGTAAAAACGTGAGAAGCATCTCCGAGAGATTCTTGAGGTTTTGAGGATGGAGAGGCTTTATGCAAAGTTCTCTAAGTGTGACTTCTGGTTGCGCAATGTTTAGTCTTTGCAACACCTTGTCAATTAGAACGGTATCTTGGTCAACCCAACCTAGATAGAAGTAGTGATGCAGTGTGAGTTGTCGAGATCTCCATATGAGATTCGAAGCTTCCTCAGATTGGCAGGTTATTATCGGAGATTTATTAGAGACTTCTCCAATATTGTTGTTCCTCTCACCAAGTTGACAAGGAATGATGTTGCTTTCAGTTGGGGGCCTGAGCAGCAGGCATCGTTTGAGACTCTTCACCAGAGATTGTGTGAGGCGTCACTACTTTCCCTCCCGAGGGAGTTGAGGATTTTGTGGTCTATTGTGATGCATCCATTGCAAGATTAGGTGTTATGTTGATGCAGAGAGGGCATGTGATAGCATATGCTTCGAGTCAGTTGAAGCCTCACGAAGTGAGATACCCCACTTATGATCTGGAGTTGGGGGCGGTGGTTTTCGCCCTCAAGATTTGGCGCTACTATCTCTATGGTGTTCGGTGTACCATTTACACGAACCATAAGAGTTTGAGATACCTTATAGATCAGCCTAACTTGAATATGAGGCAAAGAAGGTGGTTAAACGTAGTGAACGACTATGATTGCGAGATCTTGTATCATCCGGGCAAGGCCAATGTGGTGGCCGATGCCTTGAGCTAGAGGGCTACAGGTGCCCCGATTAGGGATGTGTTCTTGAGGACGACCATGATGACTCCAGTCTTGGAGATCATAAAGGAAGCATAGTCGGAGGCCATAAAAGAGAAAAATCGGAAAAGTGAGTGGGTGATCGGTTAGATTTTGGCATTTGATATGGACAGTCGAGAGCTTTTGACTCTTTATGGGCGGGTATGGGTACCATATGCGGGTGGGCCTGATGGATTTTGATGGAGCAGGCCCATAAATCGAGATTTTCCATCCACTCGGGGGCTACCAAGATGTCTCTCGACTTGAAGCATAATTATTGGTAACCATGTATGAAGAGAGATGTGGCATGGTTGATGGAGCGATGTTTGACTTGCCGGAAGGTCAAGACTAAGCACAGTTCCCTCATGGCAAATTGCAGCCTCTGGAGGCTCCCCTATGGAAGTGAGAACATATTACTATGGATTTCATTACAAAGCTACTGAGGACTGCGAGGGGTGTTGACACTATTTGGGTGATAGTGGATCATTTGACGAAGAGTGCACACTTTTTAGCCATTAGTGAGAACTCTTCTGTAGTGGACTTGGCCGAGATTTACGTTCGAGATGTGGTAGCTCAACATAGGGTGCCGAAGTCTATTGTGTCTGAGTGGGATGTACGCTTTGCTTCCAGGTTGTGGAAGAGATTTCATGAGGAGTTGGGTACCCAGCTACACTTCAGTACTGCATACCATCCACAGACAGGCGGGCAGAGCAAGCGAACGATTCAGACACTCAAGGATATGCCGCGTGCTTGTGTTATCGATTTTGGTGGGAACTGGGACTCTTATCTTCTGTTGGTTGTGTTCTCGTATAACAACAACTATCATGCCAGTATCGGTACGCCCCCGTTCAACAGAGACTATTGACAACGCAGATCCGTCAGAAGAGTTATGTGGATCGGCGACGCTCTAAGTTAGAGTTGATGGGTTTTGAGCAATTCTAACACTCCTAAGTGTACATGCAACCCTAGAAAACATTGGATCTATGTTTGTCTAAGATACATGCAAAATACTTTTTCCAAGGTTCATAAACTTATCTAGCATACATGGGGAACTTTATAATATAAAGGATAGCTAGAAATACATACCTTTTTGTTGTTATGATTCCTTGAAACCTTGAGAGCCTAGCACCCCAAGTGTGATGCCTCAAATGCTTCACACAACACCAAATGCTTTGGAATAACTTTGAGGGAATGTGTAACACTCTAAAAATCGTTCAAGCCCTCTTGTCACTATTTGTAGCCGATTTGGGTGAGTATGATGTTCTTTATATAGTGTGTCACATCTAGGGTTACACCATGTAAACCCTAATGTGGCATGACTCTTCATTTCCATGACCCATGGGTTTGTAACTCCCATGGAGCATCCAATGGGTTTAACCCAACTTGATTATCCATGGAGCCTTTTAGCCCACTATATAAGTTAATGATGATTTACATAATCAACCCATATATTTAATTAGTCACCATTTGATCACTTAATTAATTCTAGATTAATTCTTGATCAATACTAATTAAATAATACTATTGATATATTAGAACTTATAATATATTAATAAACCACAAGTGTTAATTCTCTCATTTAGTCTATCCAAATGCATGATGCCATGCAACCCAAATGGACCATGCCAGGTCGGGTCAAGTACATACCAGAAATAGTTATGGACTTAGACACCTTATCCAACAGTCTCCCACTTGGATAAGTCTAATAACTATTACTGCAAGTATGACTTCAGGAACCGATCGGCAATCGTAGATATTTTCAAGGTTTCTCGGAACTGAGAAGATGATGATACGCCATTTCAGATAAGTGATCATATAATCCTATGTTCTAGATATCAGCCGGACAAATACATGGAACAGTGTCTTACTTTTTGTCCAGCAGTTTGTTTCCCGATTTCCAATTTGTTTGACATAGAACTTAATTGAACACATCAACTTAGTTCTGACTGGGCCCAGTACATGGGTCAAAACAAAATCATCGAGGGGCCCAGATATCGCTTCTAATCCAAGAAGGAAC
Source organism: Lactuca sativa (assembly GCF_002870075.4). Taxonomy (NCBI): domain Eukaryota; kingdom Viridiplantae; phylum Streptophyta; class Magnoliopsida; order Asterales; family Asteraceae; genus Lactuca; species Lactuca sativa. The sequence continues at coordinate 304,868,176 of NC_056627.2, read as the reverse complement.
ATATAATCTTCGACTCATATGTTTGATCTTCTACTTGTTAAATTACACACAACTGCACGTTTTATAATATCGAGTTACCAATGCGTTTTCGCACGATCAATGCATAACTAACTCATAATTAACAAGTCATATCTCTAGGTTTGAAGACTTATATGATATTACCGTCTCACGATCACTCGAGATAAATTCCATGAAGTGATACAAGTGAGCGTGGGTTGAATCCAATACTCAGAACTTATGAGCACTCATGAGTGTTGAGGCCATGTCCAACATCTTAGACCTCTACAACCAACTCATGACAGTCTTACTTCATATCTACTTCCAACATATGACTGATTGTGGATAATTTGAATAATATGTAAAACTTAACATAAATATTCTGGAAGTCAAAACATGCAAAAGAAATAATAGTAAACTATTGACAAGGGATAACAACACTTTACTCATAAATAAACACAACTTTTATTCATCATCAAATGTCAATTACACTTTACAAATTTCAAAATTATCTAACTACTAAAACTAATATCATCCTTCAGCCCTATGTTCCTTGCATGCTGGAGATGCCTAACCCTACCCAGTCCCTTTGTGAGGGGATCTGCCGGGTTCTCATCCGATGATACCCTGTTTTCCACGAGTCCTTATTCTATACGATGTCTGACGAAATGGTATATGTCAATGTGTCTGGATCTCCCGTGATCCCTTGGTTCCTTTGAGAAGGCAACTGCACTTTCACTATCACATAAAATCTCTATGGGCTCCGCTATAGCTGGTACAACTCCAAGGTCTCCAATAAAGTTCTTTATCCATATAGCCTCCTTTGCTGCCTCACTTGCCGCTATATACTCTGATTCACAAGTTGAATCAGCCACTGTCTCCTGCTTGGAACTTTTCCAAGAGATTGCTCCTCCATTTAAGGTAAAGACCTAGCCCGACTGAGAGCGGAAATTATCCCTAACATTCTGGAAGCTAGCATCACTATACCCTATAACTCTCAAATAATCATTCACTAGGTCTGTAGAAGAGGTATCCAAAGGATTTTTGTGGGTAGTCGATGAAAATACACCTCTCACTTTAAGGTTCGAGCTTTTCGTGAGTCTCGCGTCTCACGAAAGCCTCGCAACCCCAAATCTTGATGTGGGCTAGACTAGGAACTTTTCCAGTCCACATCTCGTGAGGTGTTTTGGCAACCTTCTTTGTAGGGACCAGATTAAGGATATGGGCGGTAGTCTCTAAGGCATACCCCCAAAATGAGATTGGTAGCGAAGCTCGACTCATCATAGAACGAACCATGTCCAACAAGGTTCGATTACGCCTCTCAGCTACACCATTCAACTGTGGTTTCCTGGGAGGTGTCAATTATGAGACAACCCCACATTCCCTCAGATAGTCGAGGAACTCTGTACTAAGATACTCACCACCGCGATCGGATCGAAACATCTTAATGTTCATGCCCAATTGATTCTCGACTTCCTGTTTAAACTCTTTAAACCGTTCAAAAGTCTCTGACTTATGCTTGATTAAGTAGACATATCCATATCTACTGTAATCATTAGTAAAAGTCAAATAATAATGATTAGCATCCCTGGTGGCATTTTTGAAGGGTCCACACACATTCGTGTGTATAAGATCCAACAAACCTTCACCCCTCTCACAAGAACCAGTGAAGGGTGACTTTGTCATTTTTCCAAGTAAGCATGATTCATAACTATCATCTGACTTTAGGTCAAATGATTCCAAAACTCCATCCTTTTGGAGTTGGCCTATGCGTTTCTTGCTTATATGTCCAAGACGACAATGCCATAATGATCCTTTATCCAAGTTATTATCATTTGTAGAATCAATACACAACACATTATTTCCTAAATTATCTACAACAGACACAGCTTCATACACACCATCACAAGGTAATGCTTTAAAATAAAACACATTATTAAAGAAAGCATTTATTCCACCAATTTTATTATCAAAAGAAAAGGTAAAACCTTGTTTGTACAAAGCATGAAAGGAAATAACATTTCTTTCCATTTCTGGCAAATAACAACATTTATTCAAATCTAAAGTAAACCCACTACTTAGCAACAAAGTATAAACTCCAATCTTGGTGACAGGTGAAACTTTCCTATTTCCCATGATCAAGTTTATCTTTCCATGCTCCACATTCTCACTTCTTCTTAGTCCCTGCAAATCAGAACAAATATGAATACCGCAGCCGGTATCAAGGACCCAAGAGTTAGAATAGAGTGAATTGTTAGATAAGATAGTGTAAATACCTGCATGGCTAGGTTTCACTTTCCCATCCTTCAAATCTTGTTGGTACTTTGGGCAGTTCCGCTTCCAATGTGCCTTTTCATGGAAGTAGAAGTATTCAGCCTCTTTGGGATCAGAAGAAGGTGTAACGAAACCTTTCTTGGTTCCGCTAGAAGAGGATCCGTCAAGGGTCTTACCCTTGGTACCCTTCGAAGGGGTCTTCCTCTTCTTACCTTTCCCTTTCCCGATTGCCAGGACAGTTGCAGATTTTGGAGTAGGAGTAGAAGTGGTAACAACCGACTTACCTTTAAGACTTGATTTTGTGGTCTTAAGGAGTCCCTGAAGTTTGCTGAGGGTGACTTCTTCCTTTTTCATGTGGTATGTCATACGGAATTGATCATAACACGATGGTAAGGAGTGCAAAATGATATCTATTGCTAACTCCTCTGGGAAGTTCACATTCAGCTTCATCAGACAGTCCACATACCTTTGCATTTTCTGCCAGTGGCCTATGATGGGTTCACCATCTTTCATTCGGTTTGTTATCATGGAGGAGATGATTTCATATCGCTCTTGACGAGCACTCTGATGCATCTCAAAAGGATAGTAGTCCTCATAGGACTTTTTGGAGCTCGACTGTCATAGTGGCCATCATGATGCATGCCACTTTGGTAGCATCTCTTTCATGTGCCTCATATTCAGCAAACTCCTCAGGAGTAGCAGTTGGCTCAGGCACCTTGAGCTCTTTGTCGAGAACATATTCCTTGTTCTCGTATCGAGTGACCATCCTGATGTTTCTGATCCAGTCAATAAAGTTGGATCCATCAAAGATGACTCTCCCACAAAGGTTCATGAGAGAGAAGGAGCTAGTAGGGTTTGAGCCAGGAGTAGCATTGTTGGAAGACATCTGAAAAGAAGAAAACAAGTTTAGTTTCGATATAGAGAAAGTCCTTAATAAAACACCCAAATGTAATATTAAGGCTAGGATCCAATCACAATATATTATAACTCAGAAGAGGGATGCCATAATCCAAGCTATAACATATTTGAAAGGTAGGTGAATGACGATTCACCAATTTCCACCATGAAAACGAAATATAAATTTTTAGGTTTTATTTGGTTTTTAGAAATTCCTATATTCTTTTGAGATTCATTGAGCTTTTCAATGGCATGTTTCAATCTCGAGTGTGCCCTTCATGTTTTATGACTGGGATACCGAGGATCACAAAACAAGGTGTGAAGTAACCATGCAAATTACTTGGTACCCTTAATGTTTTTCCACTTAATCGATGTGCCGGTAAACCACACGCGCTCCACCGCCCTTATGAAAAAACCTTAAGTCACCCTTTGCCTACCTTGTTAAGTGCAAGTTAGTGTGCCGGTAAACCACACACGCTCCACCAACGACTTAATCGAAGTGCAAAGTGTATTTTCATGGATTAGCACCTTATTCACATTTTTCCTAAAGTAACTAAGATTGGGAATTTATAAAACATTTAGTTACTTTATAATAATTATTATACTTTTAATGAGAATTTTAAGTCACTGTCCTACCCGTTCGGCTAACGACCCTCCACTAGTCAAGGAAGCGGTGGATGAGAGTGGACACCCATTAAGCTGCCATTTTATAGGCAACAACCTTATAACCCCCTTATAGACCGGCTTCGTGAATGAGGCCTACTAACGGTAAAACGACTTGATCTTATACATATATATATATATATATATATATATATATATATTAAACTTATAATATTATAAAGTATAAGGGTTGAATTTTAACATTTAAAATTGTAGGGGTTGAACTAAAGTTAATTAGGTGACTTTACAAGTTCCAAAACTTGAGGGAAAGTTTTGTAACTTAACAAAACTCTTCAATTTATAACTTATGAGATTAATTGGTTCATTAAAATGAGTGTCTCTTCATTTTATGTAACCTATGTGTTTCTTTAATGGAAATTCAAAGATAAAATTTTTGGTAATCCATAACTTGAGGACAAATTATGGATTCCATTAAAACACATAATGCTCAAGAATTAAAACTAGCAAGAAGTTACACATAATTCCTATGATCATCTAAACTCATAAGAACATGAATATGAATATCAAAATTTCAAGAACACATAAAATCATGGAATTTTGATATTAGCCATTGTAAATGGATTAGAACTACCATTACACCATCTAAAACAGTTTAGGGTAATGTTTCTAGTCCATTTCCAGCAACAAAAGTCGAAAAACTGCATTCTGAGGCTCCTACTCGTCGAGTGCACGAACCTACTCGACGAGTAGGATGAGTTTTCACATGAACTCGGTGAGTCCCCCCATGGACTCGGCGAGTTCATCATGAAGACAACAAAAAATCGACTTTTTCACTATTTTGCATCAAGTATCAAACAAGCAAGCCTAGGCTCTAATACCACTGATGGGTTTTGAGCAATTCTAACACTCCTAAGTGTACATGCAACCCTAGAAAACCTTGGATCTATGTTTGTCTAAGATACATGCAAAATACTTTTTCCAAGGTTCATAAACCTATCTAGCATACATGGGGAACTTTATAATATAAAGGATAGCTAGAAATACATACCTTGTTGTTGTTATGATTCCTTGAAACCTTGAGAGCCTAGCACCCCAAGTTTGATGCCTCAAATGCTTCACACAACACCAAATGCTTTGGAACAACTTTAAGAGAATGTGTAACACTCTAAAAATTGGTCAAGCCCTCTTGTCACTATGTGTAGCCGATTTTGGTGAGTATTATTCTTTATATAGTGTGTCACATCTAGGGTTACACCATGTAAACCCTAATGTGACATGACTCTTCATTTCCATGACCCATGGGTTTGTAACTCCCATGGAGCCTCCATGGAGCATCTAATGGGTTTAACCCAACTTGATTATCCATGGAGCCTTTTAGCCCACTATATAAGTTATGGATGATTTACATAATCAACCTATATATTTAATTAGTCACCATTTGATCACTTAATTAATTCTCGATTAATTCTTGATCAATACTAATTAAATAATACTATTGATATATTAGAACTTAGAATATATTAATAAACAATAAGTGTTAGTTCGTTCATTTAGTTTATCCAAATGCATGATGCCATGCAACCAAAATGGACCATGCCAATTTGGGTCAAGTACATAACGTAAATAGTTATGGACTTAGACACCTTATCCAACAAGAGTTGCAGGTGGGGGATCTAGTGCTCCTGAAGGTATCACCCTGGAAGGGTGTTATCCACTTCAAGAAGCGGGGCAAGCTGGGCCCCGGGTTCATTGGCCCTTTTTGATTTTTGGCCTGTATGGGCAAGGTGCTTATTGGTTGGAGCTACCGGAGGAGCTGAGTCAGATCCATGATACCTTCCATGTTTCCCAGTTGAGGAAGTGTATAACCGATGAGGTGGTTGTGGTTCCCTTGGAGGACATTCAGGTCGATGATCGCCTGAATTATGTGGAGAAGCCTGTAGCCATTTTGGATTAGAGAGTGAAAACCTTAAGGAAAAAGGTTTTGAACTTGGTTGAAGTTTAGTGGTAGCACCATAGAGGTTTGGAGTGGACGTAGGAACCTGAGTCTGAGATGCGTGATCAATACCTTGAACTATTTCCGGAGGACGACTTCGAGGGCGAATTCTAATTTTAGTGGAGGAGAATTGTAACATCCCGAAATAAGGTACATTTTACCATTCTTTGAATCTTTATCAAAAGTGTCACATTTCGTCCCTAATAGAAAACGTTTGCAAAAGAGGTTGTATGCGAGGCGTATATATGAGTACGCTTAGCGTACTCATGCATCATGCATGGTTGCAAAGATCCAACTAGTACGTTGGGCGTACATGTGGTAAGTTGGGCGTACTAGCTCAGATGTAAAACCTTAATTTTAAGAGTTGCCCTTATTTAAGGAGCATTATGGCTTCATTTCTAGCCACCCTTATCAACCTCCAACCCTCCCATAAACCCTAATCTAGTGTGTGTGTGTGTGTGTGTGTGTGTGTGTGTTATTGCAAGTTTTGAGTGTTCCTGGCTCTTTTAGTTGAAGAAGGAGGTTAGAGAAGAAGAAGGTGCTAACAAGCTTGAAGATCCAGAAACTTCCCACCTTTGTGCATCATTTTTAGGTATAAAGCTTATACCTTGGCAAGTGTTCTTCTAGATCTCTTTGGTTTAAGATTTATGAGCTAAGAGTCCCAAAGTTTGGACATTTTTGAGTTTGGAACTCTCTAGAGGGTTTAAGCTGTCCTTTCATGCATATTAGGACATTTAGATTTATAAAAATGCTTGCTTGATTTTCCCCTTTGGCGCATACATGAGTAAAGTAGGTTAGAATGGATGAAGTGATTCTTTAAGCCTTTCCTAGCCATGGAATGGCTTACAGCCCACGACTTTATGGATCAAGAGGCCTTAAATTGATCAGATATGTAATTGGGTTGGTTGTCTTAAAGGATTAAGACACCAACTTAGTGGATTTGGAGACTGATGGAGTACGCTAGGCATACTCTTGGCTACGTGTAGCGTAGCCTGATTCCTCCTCGTTACATGTTGACCTAGTTATACGCCCAACGTATGGAGTAGTATGCTCAACGTACGTGTTGAGTGTTGACTTTCGTTGACTTTGACCTTTGGTCAAGTTTTAGGGTTTTGGACCATGGGAGGGCAAAAATGATCCTTTTGCCCTTAGAAGGTTTAGCTGTGAGATTTAGACTCACGAGTGAGTTTTGAACCTTAACTATTAATTGGGGTTAATTATTTTGTTGACTAGGAGGAGTCTAGATCCGACAGTTCGTGTGCTAGGTTTTTCGTGTCATCAGTATCAGGTGAGTCTCCTCACTTACTCTTACCTGTATGATAGGATAATTGTATTTATGATGACCAACTAGGTCTAGATGTTTTGTTATGTAAGGTTATGGTAATTATATGTATCCGAGGTTGCTGATAGCCAACTAGGGTCGCTGATAACCCATCGGGCGTGCTGTTAGCTCACCGGGACTGCTGATAGTCCCCAGGGTTGCGGATAACCTATAGTTTTATTTATTTATTTATGTAGTGTTATATGTGGTATTTTTGGGAACTTACTAAGCTTTGTGCTTACAATTGTTGATTTATATGTGGTAGGTACTTCGCAGGACTGCAGGAAGGCGAAGGTCTGATTGTACCCACACGCTCGGGAATTTACTACTGGGACATGTTTATGAACTCTGATAATTATGATACTTGTTGTTTTGGGATAATCATGTAATTGATAACTTGGTTGTGAAACTATGGTTTTTGGTAATTTAAAAATGAAAAATTTGGTCTAAAATTTAAGGTGTTACAGAAGTTGGATTGGTGATCCGTCTGTTCCAGTCAAGGGTTATAGTTCTTTGTCATGAGCTGAAGTGACTTAAGGATTTGGAGTTGTATCATGGGATGTACTTTGGATTATTATGCTCGTTGAGAGTTCGGGAAGTGTACCTCTGGTTTTGGAATGTGTGTGATCGCTAAAGATTGGTTAGTAATGGAATGCTAGTTCTTGAGAGCACAGGTTGTTGACAGTTTGAATTGTAAGGTTGTGAGATGGATTAGGAATCCATAAATTTTGTGGATCGGAAGAGCGCATTCGAATGAAAGTGGGGTGAATCATTTGGTCTAAGGGTTGTGTTAGGGCCTCTCTTCCTATTCTTGTCTGATTAAGGCTTTGGGGTTCGAAGCATAACCCACACACCTGGTTGGGGTATAGTTGGATGTGGGTTTGACTAAGGATGATTATAATTGGTATAGTAGATGGACGGTAAGGCCATTGGTGGGACCAGGGTAGTATGGAAGTGTTGTAAGACTGTAGGGTAGCCGTAGCATACACAATGATGATAGGTTGTCGGGGAAGTGTTGTAAGTTTGTGATGTAGTCGTAGCATTCACCAAAATGAGGTAGGCCATTGTAGGAGTGGTTGTTAGATTGAAAAGAGGATCACGTATGCCTGGGTCAAGGTGGACAATATTGACGGGGGATTATTCTTTGTTTGGGATAAGGATCGTTGGATCTGAGGCGAGGCTAGGCCTGTACAACACTCGATTGGGTGAGACCCGTGGGCGAGGCCCGTTCATTTGTGCAGATTAGGTGAGACCCATGGGCAAGGCCCATTTGGTTATGATAGAGTGGTTGAGACCCGGTGGAGATTGGATTGAGCAAGGTATTGGATCACGTTTAGGGTGGGATGACTCTGTGGTCAATGGTTGGTAATCGTGTGGTGGTTAGGCTGGGGTAGCCCTTATTAGTTAGACTCTTAGTCGGAGCCTTGTGACGAGACCAGATGTGAGACTGCCAGTCTCCGCAGTGGATTGGGGATTTTATATCTCGATTTAGTGGAAGGTCGTCGTGGAATCAAAAGATTTTAGATAGAATGCAAGTGTAAATATTTGGATTTTGGGATGTGAGTTATGTTCCCAGTTGACACAAGGGGTTGAGACTTGCATTGGGATTCGCCTTTGTTTATCTGAAAGATCTTTTCAAAATCAAGGTATGGTTAGGATTTTGTCTACCAAAAGTGTCTTCTAGATGATTTAGGACGGGAATGATTTATTTCAGTTCGGATTGTAGAGATAGGTCTTATTGATAGTATTTCAGAATGTTTTTTCATGTCGGGAAGTTGGATAAGATATTGGATTCCTGGATCTGAGCTGAATAGTGATGATTGTCCTTCATCGGTTAAGGTTAGTGGGAGCAGGAATTCATTCGTCGTAAGTATGCGAGTTCTTCTAAGAATGGGTTCGATTATTGGAAGGTCACCGTATGATGGGGTCGACTTTCATCAGGGATCTGGAATAGTTGGTTAGATCGACTAATTTCTTGGTGAGTAATAAAGAGTGATTTCGAGGACAAGATCTAATTTAAGTGGGGCAGAGTTGTAACACCTTTTTTCGAATCATTTCATACTTAGGGGTCGTGACCCAAATACTAGTTATCATAAGGCTTCTTTCCTTAGGGGAAAAAGAGAGTTAGGCCCCTTTGGATGTGTGTAATGTAGATTATGTGATCCGAGAGTTTGGTGATAGTTCAGGCCTATTATGAATTTTGGATTTAAGTTTGGAAAGTTTTAAGGAAAATGAGAGTTCATAGGGTTGTAGACCTTCTCAATATATTTCTGTGGATATAAGGATCGTCGGAATCAGAGTTGAAACAAAGAAGTTACGACTGTTTGAAGTTAGGACGATTTTTGGGTTAGCCGTGTACGTTGGGTGTACTAGGGCATATCTAGTATGTTGAGAATAAATTGAAACCCTAACCCTAGTTTGATCCTTATGAGAAAAAATAAGGTGTTTTTAAGTGCTTTGGAGTGTTCTTGGTGCACCTTGAAGAAGGAACTTACTGAAGAAGCGTTGGTTGCATTGGAGCTTGTAGATCCAGACCTTGTTCACCTTGATCTTTCTTCTGGAGGTATAAAGTTTGAATCTTGATGATGAAATTGTTAGATCTATCTAGTTTTGGGTGTTATGAGCTTTTGGTCACTTTAGTGCATAAAGTTTAGATTTGAAAGTTTGTGACCTTGTTATGGATAAAGTTGGAAATTTTATCCATCTAAACATCATATTGATTCAGATCTAAAAGCTTGACACATGGACTTAATGGATTAAGTTGGAAAAGATGCACTTTTAGTCCATTTGAGACTAAAAGACTAGATCTTGGTTTGTTGGACCATTCTAATGGATAAAGTTGGAAACTTTATCCATTACGGATTTATTAGGAACCATAAAAATATTATCTTGATGGGTTTTGATGAATCATGCTTAAGTTGATGTTAATATTATAAGTTTAGATGGACAAAAAGGGTTTTAGGTCCCATTAAAACATGTAAAGGAATAAAGTTGGAAACTTTATGAATCAAGACCTTATTGAGAGGTTAGATCTGAGTTTGGACGTCTTGGTCTTAAGCATTAAGTGCTTAATATGAAGTTATGGTCATCTGATGAGTACATTGGGCGTATGTATGTGTACACTCAGTGTAATGCAAGAAGTCCTCGTCTTTGAGCTTTAGCGAGTTGTGCCTTGTGCTTGAGTGGGCCATACGTGAGGCGTACGAGTTGGGTACACAGGGCGTATTTGCGAAGTCCTCTTTTAGGCCTTTTGGAGTTTGACCCGTGGGTTAGTGGATCGGATATGAGAAGGGTAAAATGGTCTTTTACCCATTAGAAGTATAAAATATGGATTGGACCTTGGATTTTGGAAATGAACTTAATTATTGATTAAGATATTTGATTATGTCCAGTGTGAGGTTTCAGGTGGCAACAACGTATGTGTCTTGGTTTATCTCGGATTGAGGTGAGTCTCCTAATCCTCACTGTGTTTGGCGGGCCAAAGGCACCAATGCCGACCATGGTTTATTAAGATTAGGATGTTAGTTGTTTGTGTGACTCTTGCATGTATGATATGTGATACATGTATCGGGCGGGGTCTGATGCCAGGAGGGGGCTGATGAGTGTATTGTATGTTATTTATCTTAATGATTCTTGCGTGTGTTTTATGTGTCAGTATGAATGTCGGACGTGGCCTGATGAATGTGATGAGGTGGGGCCATCTCATGTTATTGACAAATCTATTCCAAGCAGGGCCTGATGGTTGTTGGGCATGGCCCATTGTATGTTTGATATGTATGGTATGTGGTATGTTGGGGAACTCTCTAAGCTTTGTACCTACGGTTTTATGTTTATGGTTTCAGATACTTCGAGACAAAAGGAAGGGCCCGACGTGATTGCACTGCATCCAACCATGTTTCCGCAACTTTATGATTTTGGGATTGTACTCTGATAACTATTTTTATTCTGATATATTTTCGAATGATTGAAAAGGCCAAATAGAGTTTATGGTTTAATTATAAATGAAATTTTTACCTTACAATTTTTGGGATGTTACAAGACTATTGTCACCATGCATCCAAAGTAGCAAGATAGCAATTAAAACACCTACATCAAACCATTTGGGGTTGTTCAGGGGGTTCAAATAACATTTTTCTGGTATTCTTTTAAAAAAGTATTTATCTGGCATAAACTTTTCTAAGCCTACAACAAGTTCAAGAATTGATAGATGGAAACAACAACTTTCTATTAAATAAAGGATTTTTAAGGAAAAAAACGGATTTTGGTCTAGTTTAATAAAAACCGGTTCCAATCCGGTTACATGTAATATATATATATATATATATATATATATATATATATATATATATATATATATATATATATAGGTTCAAATGTGGATTGACATCTATTGTGCGGATGTGTGGACAGTGCTGTGAGAATGACAAAAAAAATATGTTGTTTCATAATATGAATACGTTCAATCTTACATAACTATTGTCATTATCATACATTCTTACTAATTAAACCGTCTATAAAGTTATTATATACTTTTTATTATTGTTCTCATTCTGTCATAATGTTGTCAGAATGTCTATTGAGTCGTATTTTGTCGGAATAAAAATAAGTAAAAAACGATGCGTGAGAACAAAAAATGAATAAAAATTAGTGAGAATGCATGAAAATGACGATATTTTTGTAAGGTTGAACGTATTCACATTACTAAACAACTTATTCTATTAGTAATTCTCATAGAATAGCGTTGTCCACACACACACACACACACACACACACACACACATATATATATATATATATATATATATATATATATATATATATATATATATATATAGACAATGCTAAACCACCCGTTTGATTTCAAAACCCAATAAATTCGTATCAAACCAATTCTTTCCTATACCAGTCGGTTCGGGTGTTTTTGCAGGTCTAATTTTAAGCTTATTTTTGAATGCTACAAATATAGGAACTTTGTAGGATGTCTTATTTCATACAACACGGGGAAAATGGCCACCCATCGTGTTAGTGACAAATTTATTGATACCGGGGACTTAGAACCCCTGTCAAATTACATTATATACTAAAAAATAGAGAGAAATTTACGTCTCTCTAGCCTTTTGCAAATTTGAAATTAACACCACCACCTACATATAGACCCAAGCTTTGAAGTTATCATAACATTGAAAAAAAAACATGTCTTCCACGACGGTTCACAAGTAAAACCCCACATGTTATCCAAAATCCAGTAGCAAAACTAGTCCCCCCACCAATATAGAACCATCCCCAAACTTCATCTACGCCTTCTGCATCACCCTCACTTTCTCCAACGACGGGTGGTACTTTTAAATCTTCAGCCCCGGGACATTTTTCGGTAAGAGGAGGTCCACATAGTCCTGCATTTCCATTGTATCTTAAAGGGGGAAAAGATTGGAGTTGAGTGCTAGATGGGATTCTCCCCGACAAGTTATTAAATGACACGTCTAGGTAATTCAGTAAACTCATTTGAGACATGCTTGATGGCATCCGTCCTGAAACATTGTTCTAGATAAATCCAACGTCAAAAGATTTTTCATCTCACCAATTGTGCGTGGAATCTCTCCAAATAGAGAGTTCATTGACAAGTTCAGGGCAATCAAGCCATATATATAGATTGGTAATTTCATATGGTATTTGTCCTGTTAAATTGTTGCTTGACAAGTCAATGCTCTTCAAAAATTTCAGAATGCTAAAGAATTCACGTTCATCTCCATGCCACTGAATAATTGCATGGTCAACATATGTGTCCTGTATATGTGTATCCCCACTTCTTACAATTGTATTAAATTGTACATCTTGTAAGGATCCTTTTTGAGCCATGCTTGTAAGATTACTCAAACATGAGGGGATGGTTCCATGGAGATTGTTCACTTACAAGTCCAAAATTTGAAGATATACTAATTGACATAATTGTAAAGGGATGGTTCCAAAGAAGTTGTTTGATCTTAGAATAAGAACATACAACCTTGATAAGTTTTCCCCAATCCAGACAGGCACATTATCAGAAAACTTGTTGGCCCCCAAATTCAACGATTTTAAACTCGTGCAATTTTTTAAAGACAAAGGCAATTCTCCAAAGAAGTTGTTCTTGTATAAATACAATACACTGAGATTGATCAGATATTCAATAAAGGGAGGAAGCCTTCCAATAAGATTATTTTGTCCGAGATTAAGAACTTTTAGCTTTTTAAAATTCCACAAACAGTCCGGGAGTTGTCCGATTAATGAGTTATGAGAGAGGTCAAGAAATGTCAAGAACCCATCAACAATTTGGCATATAAAGGAGATCCCTCCATAGAAGTTATTTCTAGAAAGATCTAATGATGCTAAAGCGGAAGAGACTTTCGGTATTTGGCCATAAAACTTGTTGTAACTCAAATCTATCACCGAACCACTAGCAAAATTTGATGATAAATCTGGTATTTTCCCGCTTATGTTGTTGGAAGAGATATTCAAATATTCTAATTGAGAAGGCCACATGTCCCAAAACTTGTGAGGAATTGTGTCTGAAATACTATTATTGGAAATAACAAGACGTGTAAGATTTTTGAGTGTGTGAATCCATTTAGGGAAGTGAGGCCCTATGTTGCAAGACCTCAGATCAAAATACTCTACATAATAGAGGCTTAACAAGTGATATGTGGAAGGAACTCTAATTTTATTAAAAGAAAAGTCAAGCCTTTTAAGTCTGTGTAGTTCCCATAGTTTCTCATTTATACTTCCAATTAAGTGATTATGAGATAAGTCCAAGTATTCAAGGGATGAAAACTTTTGGACCTCATCGGACAAATACCCTGTAAGTTGGCTTCCTGGAGCATACAACTCTCGTAATGTAAGCGATGTGCATCCTGACAAGTTGTTGAGAAAATCAGGAAATTTGACAACAACGGAGTTGTTATTGAAGTACAAATTTTCTAAACCACAGAGGTTACCAAGATATTTAGGGATCCCATCTAACATGTTGCTAGAGAGATAAAGATGGAGAAGGTTATTGCTGGTTAATGGGAGCAACCAACGATACATGGATGAGTTAAGATTGTTATCACTGAGATCAAGGGAATGAATAGATGAAGAAGAGTTGAGAAATGAAGAATATGGATACATGACTTATGAGAGCTCGCATCCCTTTAAACTTAAAAGTGATAGTTTCCGGAGACTCAAAGTTACATCTACCCAATGATTTTGTTTGGCTAATGAAATCTCATCCATTTGAAGTTCCTCCAAATGAGAAAGATGGGACAACCACTCTAGATTATCAACTCTATAGCTTCCAACAGATCCAAGGTAGAGCCATTGCAAGTTGGTGAGGTTTCCAAACTCTAGAGGAATGGTTCTATGAAAGGAGTTATAGGAAAGGTTAAGGTACCTTAACCGAGTCATGGAACCAATGAAACTAGGAATGATTCCATGAAAAGAATTTCTAGAAAGGTCAAGATGATTCAAATAAGTTAAGTTAAGCAATGAATTGTTTATCTCACCTCCAAGACTAGAGCCGGAAATATCAAGCCCTATGACATGACATGTTTGGTTGTTGCACGTGACTCCTTTCCAATTACAACAATCATGTTCGTCAGATCTCCATGTAGAGAGAGTATCATTGGGGTCATGAAGGGAAGCTTTGAAAAGAAGGAGATCAAGCCTCTCCTTATGCAAACACTTGTTCGTAACACCATTTCTATAATCGCCTCCCAATTGGCTAGCAGTTTTAGTCACAAGGAGCAAGAGAAGTGAGAAAAGTAAAAAAAGACAAGGATTCATTTTGTAAAATGAAAATCTTGGGAGATTTTTGGTTTGTATATGAAGTAAGAACTGCCCCCATGAGGGTTTATAATCGTGTGAGTGGCCTCCTACTTGTGTGGGCCACACAATACTTAATTTCCATGAAATTATAACATAACTAAAAGACTCGTTCAAAAGTCTTGTAAGTATTGTCAATTTGTATTTGTATTCATTATATATATCTTTTCCAATCTTGTTATATTTTTAAAGACTTTAAAAGCGATGTTACATAAAATTATGGTTAATTGTAGAACTATTATCATGACACAGTACAAAACCTTCACCGAATCCAAACAAATAAGAGCAATCGTTGAATTCACCCCCCAATTTAACACCAATTATTTAATGAATCCACCTCCATTATTTAAACAATTTATGTTTATGCCCAGATAGCAAGAATACTTCATCCTATCCTCCAAAGTATTTCATACCTAAACAGATTTATAAAAATCAATTAGTAAAGCGGATACATATATAATTTATGATATCAATTGAAAAAAATCTAATTAAACAGAAACATAAACCCACTATTCAACAGAAAAGAAAAAAAAAATCAAAATCAAAATGAACGTCTTTCAACTAGAAAATAGAGATGAAGAGGAAAAGTGTGCTAAGGCAACATATTCACTTTAATTGACCTCTCAAGTATGAGGCTACAATATCTATCAATCGTGTGTATTGATGTCATTGATTTCTATAAATAGATACAATCTTTCATCTAAAGAAAGAAACACCAAAGTTATGTGCATAGTATATTTCTGATTCAGCCTTATATATTCATAGACTTTTATAACAATAATAAATACAACTAGTTTTCATTTAATTCAAATAGGGTCATTAATGTTTTTTATCCATTAAATCAAAATCATATATCAAAGTTTCAAAAAACTATTTGAATGTTAGCAATTCACTTTGATTGACTCGAGTTACATGCCTATTGCTATTTGCCAATCAACAAAATGAAACAACAAAGAAAAAAAAGGAAGTGTTTTTCAACATATTTCAAGGTTAGATATGCAACACATATCCTAAAAATGAAATATATAATACATGGTTACATGTTTTGACTCCTAAACATAATCTAGATTCAACAAACAGTTAAAGAATATTGTTTTCTAGATATCGTTGTTACCAATACTTACGATGAGTATGACCCTTTTCTTAGAGAGATGTCTAAGTATATGATGTGAAAGGCACACTTTATAGATACAATGATGTCTAAGTATTATGCGCCTATTCATATTCAACTTTAGTTTTTGGTGTTTTTTTTTCTTGAATATGGTTATGAAGTCACAAATACTAAATATTCGAGTACCCATAATAGAAGCTTTTTCACCCCAAAAGGCTCATGAAAATTTAAAAAAGCTATTGGAAGAGCTTTTTCATGGAGCTTGTTAATTAACAAGCTTTTGGTATGAGCTTTTTCAATGATTTGGTGGGATCCATAGATTTTCAACCAATTGCATATATACAACTTATACAAGGGTCCCACAAAAAAACAAATTGAAAAAACTCCAGTATTTTGGAGATAAAATGAGTTTTTTTATGAAAAAACTCCAACAAAAAGGTCTCATATTGTGGATGCACTTATAAGCTACCATCTTAATGTATATGTTTGTGATTCAAGTGCCAGGTCAGCCTTACGTACCCTGGAACAAGGCTACCGAGTGTTCGAATCCCAGCTTTGAAAATTCATTGAGGTTTCATTCTTATTATGTGTTGAAGTTTAAATAATTGATCTATATTTCTTTTAATATTAGAGAAAAGATATTTGATTAAAATTTTGTGGGGTTTGTAGCTGAAGAAGCAAGTGTATCTCTTTGATAGGAGTCCACTAGAGAGTAGTTGGCAAGGCGAAGTTAAAGGCAAAAAGAAGATGAAAAAAGTTATATTCTATTCCATCTACTTTAATTTGTTGTGTTTAAATAAACTAATAAAGCTTGTTTCTTTTATCTTTCCAACATTAGCATAATCAAAGTACTTTACTAGATGCAGGGCCTTCTTGGTTTGATCTAAGATTATGGCAACACCTACTGGATTATTCCACTGCATATGAACATTTTGATTACTTAGAGTTTTTGACTATAAGGGTATTTTTTTTTAAAAAATATATAGGTATAGTTCTTTTTAATTTAACCTTACTTTTTGCCTCAAATTTTTAACAAACATGATTATAACAAACAATTTATTTGAATCTAAACCAACTTCTTATAAAAACCAACAAACATCTTAAATTAAAACCAATTCTTAGGTAGGATGTTTTAACTACAAAACCAATTCGTGTACCATCAATGTTAATCACCGGTCAAACAATGTGCACACTCATTGATAGAAGGAGAAAAAGGCCCAAAAAAATACATCTAAATTCCATGGTTTCCACATCGATTGATCTCAAAACACACCACTCGACTATAGTCTCTGGATTGCACTTTTGAAGTGCACATAGAAATTTTGGTAAAGCTAAATAAGATTTTTCCCAATTCCCAAACACCTGTTTAATTTCTTTCTATTTTTCGATCCAAGCCTTTTTGTATCAACTTCATTGTTACTCATCATTCCATTGCACAGCAACTTGAGAGATTGTATAGAGATCTTCATTATAAATAATGTCTCATATGACATTAGCATCCATCTACCAAAAACAACATCAAAAAACATAGGTAATCAACAATAGCTAAACAAAATCACTAAACAACATCTACCATCAATTATAATGATAAACTCACTCTCAAAATCAGATATAAGAAATAAACATCATCTATTTAACTTTAGCAAATTGCTACATCAAAATTCAAACTCGGAAATCCCTCTCTGTTTGATTTAAACGACAACTCAGTATGTTCAATTCAAAATTTTAAACCTAAGCTTGTTCGACAAAAAATTCGACACTGCCTAATAAACACACAAGAAAGTTCATAATTGAAACTTAATACAATCGAAGCTGTGAGATGGAGTAAAAAACAAGTACATGAGATCAAGTTGTCACCAGCTTTGGACAGAGCTAGAGTCGCTATAGTCGCCGATGTATGGTGTAACCGATGGTGGAGTGTCCGAGCAGAGCTGTGGCCGGTAATGGTGGTTCAGGTGAGACGATGGCTTTCAAAAACTTATTGGCTTGAAAAGTAACAATTCAAAAACATTGTTTGAGAAATTCGAAAAATCACTTTTTAAAAGTGTTTTCATTGGTTTCATGATTAGATTCTAAAATGTTTAGACTATTCACATCAATACAAGTGCAAGGCTAGTACAAGACTAATGATCTTTCAATTATGTCACATTAGGTTTTATAATTACCACTTTTAATTTATAATTTTAAAATATATCTAAAACAGATTATACTTACTATATATTATATATGCATGTGTGGTATAGCATAATACACCTTAAAAATGTACATCATAATTCATAAAGTAACGATGTTCCCACTTATTTATGGTTGCAAGACTTTCAGCTGTTGCAAGAACTTAGCCAATGTGACTTTCAAACACTGTCCATGTTTTGCAAAGTAATTGAAAGCATCCACTATAACATCCCAAAAATACTAATAAAATTGTTCATTTTTCCAACCATCAGATCCACACAATGCATGTTCCAAAATCAACCATAGCAAAATATAATACAATCATCAAAGTAAAACAATAGTCATCAATGCATAAAATCATAAGGGGATGTTGTGTAGTCAAGTCGAGCTCTTCCCTTTTGAACTGGAAGTACCTGAAAATGTCAAACCACAAAAACTGTAAGCACAAAGCTTAGTGAGTTCCCCAAAATACCACATACCATACATACGTGCCTAACATACAAATGGGCCCAACAAAACATACCAATGCAAGAGTCATAAAGACAACTAGCATCTTACACAGTATAGTGAGAAGACTCACATGTCTTACGAAATCAAATAAACTACATCTCAATGTCCTGCTGCAACAGGTGCTACAACACACCTAACGAATCAAACAAGGTCCAACCTTAGTTTATACTCTAAATCCAGCAATCTTGAGCAAAAGTCAACACATCTCAACAAGCCAGGGTCAAAACCAACAACAAACATCTCCATTAGCTGACCCTCATGTCGTGACTAGCCCATGGTCACATCGTGAGAAACGCACTCATCCCGGTCTCAACTCGATCACGGTCCAACTCAGTCTCGATCCAGGCTACCATCACGTAGGGATGTCAACGGGGGCAAACGGGACGGGGAATGCATCCCCCGCCCCCGCCCCCGCCCCCAAAATTTTCCCGTTTCCCCGCCCCCGCCCCCGCCCCCGAAATCTCCATCCTTTCCACCCCCGCACCCCGCCCCCGAATTCCCCTTCTGACCCCCGCCCCCGTTCCCCTGCCCCCGATTGATTTTGGGCTAACTTATTTGGGCTAAAATAAGTTCTTGTTTGGGCTAAAAGAAACTATTTTTTGGGTAACAAATATATATTTATAACATAATTTTACATGTTACAAACAACTTAAAAACATGTTTTTTGTTGAATTTTTATACGTAAAAATTATTTTATTGTTTATTATACTTATATAATTAATATATGTCAATTTATATAATTTGTTAACGGGGCCCCCACGGGGGTTTCGGGACGGGACTACCAACCCCCGCCCCCGCCCCCGAAATAAAAACGGGGGTTAACCTTGCCCCCGCCCCCGTCCCCGATTTTTTTCAACAAATGCCCCCATACGGGACGGGGCCCCCACGAGATCGGGGTCCCACGGGACTTTTTGACATCCCTACCATAACGTCGTGATAACCAGGTCATCACATCGTGACATAAACAATCCAAAGTAATCGGGAAATCTCTAACTGTTACATCGTGAGGACGAGCTTTCTCAGCTTAATGGATTCAACTCTCAATCCATTAAGGCATCTATCCAATCTTCCCAAAAGGCTTCCTGACGTCCTATATTATCTAAAGATCGATGCTTTTAAGTTATGCATGCTTATTGTGAGTCTAAGGCTTAAACTAGGTTAAATATGGAGAAATATCACCAAAGATATCATACATGGGTCTAATACATAATCAAATTCTAGATCTAAACCATATAACACTCAAATGGCTTCAAAGATCCATAAAGTTGTCAACTTTATGGAATCCTATCACTTCAACTTGCTTAGACTTGAAGATAAAGGGACAATGACTTAGATCTAGCAACCTAGAATCATAAAGTTTGGATCTTGGACACTTACAAAGGTCTAGAGATGCCCACAATGAAGTCCCAAGCTTGCCAAGATGCTCTTAACACTTCCAAGGCCTTCTTCTTCCTTCAAAAACAATCCAAAGCATCAAAATGAACTTAAAAAAAACATAAGAGAAGGATTAGGGTTTCTCAAGAGGGTTTTAGAGGTTGAGGGTGAAGGAAACCCTAGCCTCTCACTTCCTTTAAATAGGGTCCAAGTTCGAAAATTAGGGTTTACCCCTGATTAGGTGTCATGTCGTAACCAGCATAGTGTCACGTTGTGACACTTCAATGATTATTCTCTTTTATCGCGACGACGCAACAGTGCTTCCTTCATGTCGTAACCCACCCAAAAATCATATTTTACTTTAAATTCCATACCTCAAGGATCGAGATGTTACACCCGTCATAGGTGCTCTCAAGGTTGTAGAACTCGCTACTCGGTACCTGGTACCTGCTCGGCCGACTGGGGAGTAGCGAGTACTCGGGGAGTACTCGGATTCGGTAATTCATGTAGAAATGTTTTTTAGAAAATTATATATGTCAAAATCATAAGTTAAAATCATAATTTGATTGAAATATATAACCAAAATTAGATACATGTGAATACATAAAAACTGAAATACACGTAATTGTCTCACTACGTGGATAATTACTGAAAATTTAAGATATATATGTAGTAATAATCACATGTTTGTGTTAAATAATAAATCATTAAGTGCATTATACATATTAATCTTGAAATTCTTAATTTTTTCTCTTTTTATGACAATTTTGACCCTTTGACCGAGTTGGCCGAGTTTGACCGAGTAGGCCCGAGTTTGACCGAGTTTGTCCGATTTTTGACCGATTTTGACTAAATCCAAGTTTTTTGGCCGAGTTGACATTACTCGCCTCGGTGGAGGGCTGATTCCGAGTAATCGGCCGAGTACTCGGCCGAGTTTTGCAACACTGGGTGCTCTTATAAAACATCATTTTTTTGTAATTCATTTTAAATTTTTTTATCATAATAGCTTTAAAAAGAAGATTTTAAGCAAAACATTTTTGAACTTATTGATGTTTTTACCATAAAAACTAATCCAAACATCTTTAAAAAAAATCAGTTTGCAATCCTAAACACCATCGAGAAACCTAACCATCCATTTTGCTCAAAGAGTAGCAGCGGAACCATTTTTGTTTGCGATGATAGCTTCAAGAAAATGTAATGGTCCATTCGAACAATCCTTTAGTTGAACTAGCGGTGAGCATTGCCCTCAACTGTACTGAAACTAAAACTAGTTTGGGAGCAATGGACCATGGACCAGACCGCTAAAGCATATTGCAAGTGTTGCTTTTCTGGTACTTGGACCGATACAACATGCAATGAGTATGGTACAAGTCAATATAGTAGTTGCAATATGTTGGGGACTGTAACTTATTGAATATATAACCAAGTAATATGAAATTATAGCCTGAAATGAAGGACATACAGTAAACTATATGTTGGAAAAAATATCATATCAATCTAACTTTAAATGAATAAGTTATAACATTTTAAAATATTTCACAGATTATGCAATATACCGAAACGCTAAAAAACTTTCAACTTTGATACGTCATCTTTGGGATACTGGTTACAAAATGAAATATAAACAGTAAAATACATTTTGGAAAAATATTATGTTAATCCGACTTCAAACGAATGACTTATTACATTTTAAAGTATTGCCTTTCAAAATTCCAGTCCAAAAACCGACCACATACTATAAGACTAATTAATGTTCTCAATGATATATGAATTCATTATATATTTATATTAAAGTATAGTATTATTTTAAGGCATCAATCATATATTTTTCTCCAGGTATACCGTCTACAAAAATATTTGTCCTCACATTGTACCAATAAATTGAAGGCATTGACGCATGGTCCTTTCAACGCATTTTCTTACAAAAAAATAGAGCAAAGCAATTGAATCAAAGTGCTCATAGAAGTGAATCCTATTAACCAAAACGACATAAAGAAATAAGAATTTTTAATATCATTTAAGGATTTATGAATTCTATGAAATCGTGGATGGTATAACCTGGGGTGGAAGAACAATCACTATAAGAAAGGTCATGGATGGCATAACCTCCGAGTGCAAGATTATCGGGTAAGTAAAAAAGTAGGGTTTGTATGCCTTAATATGTTGTTATTTTTTGTTAAGTATTGAAATGTAATTTAGAGTACATTGTTGATATTGCTATTTAAACTAGATTGCATATATTGCATTCAAGTATGTTGCGATCCAAACTGGATTTGTTATTTGAAGGTTATTGTGATTTGTGATTATTGCATGTATGTTTGTATTTAAAGCGAATTAAGTGTACGGTAAGGTTGTTATCATAAGCATGTTTCTATTATTTTAGGTATATTGCAATTTGAAAATTGTTATTCTTATTATTTATAATTGAATAGGTTGTCCCTTTTATAGTTGTTATGTTGCAGGATTTAGTAAAAATATATTAATGTACGTTTATTGTTTTACTTATTGAAGGCTAAGATTGAGAATAAGTATAGAAAAATGGCCGGCGATGAAGTAAATGCCTCAAACGGGTTCTTGGAGTAGTCATACACAGGGTGTTGGTAAGAAACTAAAACATGTATATTTCATTACACGCCAAGTACTTAAAAAAATAATCAAAACTTCAACAGTTAACTCAACGATTCACTCAACAAATACAACATTTTAACAAACGACGATGTCTAAAAATCCAAACTACCAACCAATACCACCGGTTCAATTCCAATTTGATCCCTCACTACATTAAGTTCCAAACAATCGGATTAATAAAGAAGATGATGAAAGCGATGATCTACAAAGTTTTGACGAAGACAATTAAATTAGGTAGTATGGTTACATTTTATGAAAGTTTAAAACAATTTCCCAAGATATTTTAACTGACTTGATAAACCACTTGTATAAAATTTGTATTATAACTAAACTGAGTTTTTATAATATGTTAAAGTTTTTTGTTATTAATTTTACTTTGGAATGCGTTTGAAAAACCA
Organism: Lactuca sativa; assembly: GCF_002870075.4. Taxonomy (NCBI): domain Eukaryota; kingdom Viridiplantae; phylum Streptophyta; class Magnoliopsida; order Asterales; family Asteraceae; genus Lactuca; species Lactuca sativa. The sequence goes on along the minus strand of NC_056627.2, from coordinate 304,845,044 downwards.
GGTAAAATGCACAAAAAAGAGGATCAAAAAATACATTTGTACAATGACTATAGTGACGACAAGATGTGACGACATGTTGTGGCTATAGGTTGTCCTACAAGCATGACATGTCGTCACCAAAGGTCAACATATAGCCATAACATGTCGTCACTATAGTTGAATCTATAGCAACACGTCGTCAATACATATCTGTCTTTTTTATTTCTTAAAAAGATATAGCGACAAAACTATCACGATGATATGCCATCCCTAAAAATTTACATACGACTATGACATGTCGACAACAAAAGACGCCATGGCCATGAAGTTATGATGACGGTGTATATGAACAATATGTGTCGTCCCCATAGCCCTCGCTTCTTGAAGTGATATGATAAAAAGAATTAGACCATGAGTGGTTCTTCATGGGTTCATGTTTTTTGAATGGTTGCAAAACAAATATGGGTTAATAAGTAGGTGAGGGGCTGTAAGTGGTGGTGACTCTTACTCAAAAAGATAAAATTATTGCTCTTTATAAGACCCGACCTCCTTATCTTTTGGAGGCTTAGTATACAATACATTCACATCTACATATGAAGAAGTAACCATATATGTATACTAACAATTATTAATAAATACCGACTAGAAAATAAAGAGACGGCCTGAAAGGCTGAAAGTAAGGCACCACTATCCACTTTCAAGTCCTATTCACCACATATGATGTCCCTATCTGAGCAACTAACTTTATATTCAGGAGCACTATATTGGTCATCAACTTTCTAGTCAACTTCATATTGGTTATTAACATATTATTTGTAGTGTTGAGTAAGTTGTTTGCACTTAGTTGGAATTTTCTACAAACCCATATTAGGAAATAACATAAAAGACTCCAGTTTATGAACATATACTAGGAAAAAAAGCCCAAAGAGAATGTGTTCTCAAGTTATGAAACTAATAAAGTAGCTCCCTCTTCTCATGAAATTGTGCAAATGATTTGGGACTCAGGTATATAAACATTCACCGGTAAAAGTATAAGGAGCCGAAATATAACCTAGTATATGTGTTAGCTGTTAGGTGTCACGTTGTCTAGTTATTACATATTATTTTATGAGGGTTTCATGTTGCCATAAACGATAAAAAAAAAAATGCAAGTTGAATGCTATTTTGGATCAAACTTAATATATGTTGCCAATAATCTAATTACATTGTTATTTAGCATAAATTACCAAAACTACAAACATTATGCATTAAATGCTTAAGCAAAAGGATTTTTCATTGAAAACTTACATCATCGACTTTTCTTTATGTGAATGTTATGAGAAGTATAATCTTTATTTAGTAACACCAGAAGTTATTAGTTGTTCTTTTAACCATATATGTAATTAAACCATTTTTAATTAGTAGTGTAACGGTGAGTCATGTCTAGATGTCTAACTATGAAAAGTTGCAAATAAGAGTTGATCATTAATGCTTAAAGTATTCATGGTTTTAAAGAACGTGTGTCGACGTACACCTTAAGTTTTTCAACAACAAAATTTTTCTTTTTATAATAACTCATTCCATGTGTTGGAACCTTGTCTTCATCATCATCAACGAACACATTTCAAAACAAGACACTATGGTGCAAAATACTCATCAATCGGTACAGGGAATCATGCTTTCAAGACACCAAAAACACGCTCGATGATGTACCGAAGTTTTGCATGTGCATAGTTAAATTTTACTTTATTGGTTAATGTACATCTTTGACGAAAATCTTCAAGCCAATACATCACATTACGATACGGGACCATAAATCCCCGAATGTAAGCATACGTGACATCACAAAGATAATATTTTTCGGTAAAAAGAAAAAAATAATAATCAGTTTTTTAACTAAGATAAAAGTATTTAAGAAACCATAAACTTGGGTGGTAGTGGAAACAAAAATAATACATGTGGATTTGCTAATGCTTATGATAATATTGTAGAATCATGTGTTAGTCCTTCCCAATCGGCCACAATAAACGTAAAAATCATGTTGAAGTGACAAACTATCAATACATTTTGATAACAATCGTCTTTTCCCCTATCTCTATAAATCTTGTTCTTAACAGGGATAAAATGGATCATAGTGTCATCAAGTGCACCAATAGCTCATTTGAAAATCAGTCATCTTCTTATCATGTCTAGAAATGTTTGGATTCACATTAAAAAAAGTTGGTACTATAATGTCTTTTATACATAGCATTATTTTGTCCAACATTTCATGAAAAAAATTATGAATTGTTTGCTTTGAATGTTGAAAACTCCGTTTGATAATCACGTAAAATTAATTATGACCAATTATCATAAAAAACAAAGCAATCTTTACATCAATCGATACATGTTAACAACATACTTGGACAAAAGATTCACGTAACATGTGTAGTACTACACATTGTGGAGGATTACGTTCCAATAACTCTAACATGTATTCATGTCCCGTCATTTTCAAGTAATTGTCTCGCACTCATTTCACACCCGTCATAAAAAAATAACGGAAATAAAAGTAGATTGGAATTACAAGAAGTATATTTTGATCATGATTCATTATGAACCTATTAATCAACAAAAATAGAAGTTTAAAACATAACATCAACCAAAATTCAATTAGCAAAAAACATATCATTAACCAAACTCAAATGGCAAAAAATAATAATAATAACATTAATCAAAGTGTTCCAACACAAGAATTTTAAAAAAAAAAAAAAAAGAAAAAAAAAAAAAAAAAAACACTAGTTCTAACACAAGCAAAAGCCTTCAACAGTGGTTCCAACACAAACAAAATCATCGGACAATCTTTTCGTTCTTTAGAACTACTAAATGTGTACCAGTCATCTCGATCCATCATCTTAATATTTCGGGATCATTGGGAAAATTTATCCACATCTCTCTCACATTTATAGTCCCTCCAAAAATGTGATAAGCAAGCCTAACTCAAGCAACTCTTAACTTCTTTAAACATTGAGCAATTATATATCGTATTAGCCCTTTAATCAAATGTCATAGAGCTTTTTACATATCAGGTGCTAAATCGTCAAAACGCTAATAGAAAATGTAGGTGAGGCACCGAAAGGTGAATCGGGTGAGGCACTAGGAGCTCGAGCTTTGGGAGTTGAGGGTTTAGCCCTTTTGTTGGGGTTACCGGAAGGCAAAGCAATAGAAAGTGGTGGCTCAGGAAAAGGTTCACTGGTATGATGGGGAGTGTCATCATCTTCATTTATGGTAAGAGAAAGGGTATCCATAAGCTTAAGTGGTTTGACATGACAAGAAGATGATCCATGTCTCGATGTTGTTTGAGATGGGGTCCACCTGAGATTACCAGTGACATTATTTCCATCAAAGAGGGTTCATCATCTATGGCAAAAGAATGGGTGTCTGTAAGTTGAAGTGGTTGGATATCACAAGAGGATCTATGTCCCGATGTTGTTTGGGATGAGGTCCACCTGAGATTACCATTAACACTATTGCCATCAAAGCTTTGGAAACGACAATGGGAGAGTTTTCAAGTAAGCGACCTTCGGATATCCTTAAGCCCAATATAAGAAAAGTAATATAAGAATAATTGCCAACTATATACAATAATGTTAAAAAAAAATACACACACCTTATACAATTAGTGAGCCTTTTCCTGAGCCAAAACCTTTTGGTGCTTCACCTTCTGGCAACCTCAACAAAAGGGTTAAACCATCAATTCCTAGAGCTCAAGCAACAAGTGCCTCACTAGATCCACCTTTCGGTGCCTCACCTAAAGCTTCTATTAACGTTAGTGATTTAACACTTGATATGTAAAAAGCTCTACGACATTTGATTAAAGGGGCTAATGGAGCATACAGCTCATCAATGTTTAGAGATGTTAGAGTTGTTTGAGTTAATCCTGATACATCATCTATGTTGTGTTATTTATCACATTTTTGGAGGGACCATGAATGTGAGAGATGTGGATAAATTTGCTCAATGATCTTGAGATATTAATAGAATGGATCGAGATGACTGGTACAGGTTAAAGGATTCTAAAGGATGGAAAGATTGTCCGATGATTTTGCTTATGTTAGAACAATTTTTTATAAGTTTTTGTTTGTGTTTGAACTATTGGTTAGGGTTTTTTGTTTGTGTTGGAACTATTAGGTTAATGTTATGTTTTTTTGCTACTTGAATTTTGGTTAATGTTATGTTTTTTGCTACTGTAATTTTGGTTAATGTTATATTTTATTTTACTTAAATATTGGTTAATGTTATGTTTTTTGCCACTTAAATTTTGGTTAATGTTATGTTTTAAAGTTCTCCTTTTGTTGATTAATGGGTTCTTAATGAATCACGATTACAAGCTACTTCTCGTAATTCTAATATATTTATATGTCCGCTATTTTTGGAAGAGTGCGGGACAATAATTCAAAAATGACGGGACATGAATACACGTAAGAGTTATTGGAACGTAATCCTCTACAATATGTTGAAATACTACGCATGTCCCTAGAATACACATCTAGCATACACATCAGAGGTATTGAAACGTAATCCTCTACAATATGTTGGAGTACTACACATGTCCCATGAATCTTTTGTCGAACAATGTTGTCATTTTAGAGTAAATTACTCGTTAAAGGATAGCAAACATGAATCAGTTGAGGAAAAGATGATTATGTTTTTTATAATGATCGGTCATTAATCAATGTTACGTGATTGAGCATATTTCAAACACTTAAATCAAAAAAGTCATAAATTTTTTCATGATGTGTTGGACAAAATAACGTCATTCACAAAAAACATTATAGTCACAACTTTTTTTAATTTGAATCCAAACATTTAGGGACACGACAAGAGGATATGACGGGTTTTTAAATGAGCGGTTGGTGCACTTGATGACACTTTGATGCATAATGTTGTCCTTGTTAAGAAACAAGATTTATATAGAGATAAGAAAAAAGACGATTGTTACAAAAATGTATTGGCAATTACCGACTTCAACATAACTTTTACGTTTATTGAGACCGGTTGGGAAAAAATATCCCATGATTCTAGAATATTATCAGAAGCATTAACATATCCATATGCACCATTCTCGTTTCCACCAAATAAGCTTATGGTTTTTGAAGTATTTTTATCTTAGTTTAAAAACGGATTAATTTTTTGCATTTTTACAGGGAAAATATTATCTTTGTGATACCTAGAGCTAGCAAAAATCGACCAAACCCGCTAAGCCAACTCAAAATTAGTGGGTTGGGTTGAGATTTTTAACCCATTTAACTTATTAAATGGGTCAACCCGTCTAACCCATTTAATTAAATGGGTTGGGTAAAAATTATCAACGCGTCAACCCATTTAACTTTTATATATATATATATATATATATATATATATATATATATATATATATATATATATATATATATATATATATATATATTAATCAAAGTATAAATTTGTAAATTCTAATGTTGCATTATTATTATCTATGTTTAATAAAAGTCAATCCTAATTTTCATCATTTTTTTAGAGCCGATAATACTAGTCACTCTCCAAAAGCACTGTGAAACCAAAAAGTAAATAACATTATTCCTTAGGTCATTCCAACACTTTCTTTAAAGAAAGTTATGATGCATCACACTAAGTCCATTTCATCAACGGTATCTCTTAGGCCTTCATATCATATAAAAGAAAATCACGCCATGTGAGAAGCTTAGCAAAAAAATATTTATAAGACAAAGCTTCAAATGTTATCCAAAATTTCCTTTACCAAATTATCTGTCTTACGATTTTTTTTGCCCTTTATCTAATGTGTGTTTGTGTTTGGTTGTCTAAAGCAGCCGAGGTGGCGTGATGAACCACTTGAAGATTATTTGTCAGTTCAATTGTCCCAAGAGCATGGATATGTGCTCATTAATAGAATGCTTAGAAAGAGGAGGCAAATAGAGTATGATAATAATAACCACACTTTTCATTGAGGTTCTTTTGTTCCTTTGGCATACATTATTATCCTATTAGAATATTATGTACCTCCAATCCTCCATCTAGTAGGTCCAGTTTTTCACCATGTGTGTCTCATCCATTCATTAATCACAAATGTAAATTCTAAGCCAAAGTTGCAACAAAGAATGTGTGTATATCGACTATGCTCGACCTAAACATGTTCCTTCTACACTCTACTCCCATTTTCCTTATTAAATATTTGAATACCTATAAGTTGTGCTTTAAGTGCCAAATTTGCATCAAGTACCTTAGAACACGACTACCAAGATTTTATTCTTATTATATGTCAAAAGTTTTTAAAAAATATCCATGTTTTCCTCCAGGAATATAAAGCAAGTGTATCTTCATAGGACTCCATCAGGAAGCAAGTGACAAAACAAAAAGGCATTAATAGCTGATGGATGATGAAAGGAAGATTGAGGAACAATTACTTTGTCCACGAGCTCATTACATTATGTTTTCCATCTACTCTTGGAAAAGCTTGATCAAATTGTAACAGGAAAAACAAGAAACAACCCACTTCATATCCAAACAACTAATATACTGAAATCATAACACAGTAAAAGAAAGTTTACCTGATTTGAAAAGCTACGACCTGCGATTCCAGATTAGACAAGGGAAAAAAAAAGCTTGCGTCACTCGAATCCAAAGTCCCGGTGGCCATAGAATAAGCAGCTTCTTCTAATCCATAGCTCCATCACAGGCATTCACATCGAACAACGATGCCACAATAGCACACTTTCTTATAAACACATCATACGATTTGAGACCTAGAATCATACGATTTGAGCCCTAATTCAACTGATTTCATGTGCTTTATGTGATAACTGGAGGCGAAATGTAGAATGAATGACTTCCCCAAATTCGCTCTCGTATGCGGCGGAATTGTTTTTGATAACGATGGTAACCCTAATGCGCTGTTTTGTAACGCAGCAAGAAGTTGGGATGGGTTATTTTCTAAGAAAATTGAAATGTGATTTTATTTGGTTAACTTTTTTAATGTCTTCTTATTTTATTATCAAATGAAAAAAATTGGGATATATTTTGTTTTATCTATATAAATTTGAATAATAATTGTTTTTTGTTTTTTCGATTTATATGACAACTAAAAACAGAATTTGTTGGACAAAAGTAGAGAAAAATGTTTTTAAGAAAAGAAAAAATGGTTTTAAAGGGTATGAATGTATATAATTTGTATTAAAAATAAATAAATAAATCCTAAAATTGTGGTTAGTCTTCTTATATTTAGAAATTTAAGTATTTTAATCTTTTTAAATAAGATATTTTTTGCTCCTTAAAAACATGGTTATCATTCCCATGGGAAGAAATCATCTTCTTTCTTAGCAATGATGCCTTCATAAATAAGTTTATTTTTTGTTCTTAGTTTGTAAATTACTTATTTTTTTGCAATTTTATTGTTAGGTTGAACTTGTGATGTTTTTTTTTCTTTTGTTGGGAAAGAATACGAGTTAGAAAAACTAGAAAGAAAGTTGGTTTTTGAAAATATAAGTAATGGTTTTGATTGTGTATATTTGTATCAATGTTCTAAATAAGATGAGGAAGCTTCAAGCTTTATAAGTTAGGGTGAGACCATGGCATTTTTAATGCATCACACAATTTTGTATATAATTCTATATATTAACATATATGTTTCCTGTTATATAAAAATAAAAATATATGACTTAAGATGGTGTTTTTTCTGGTACAAACATATGATGCATATTGGTTGAACCATGATAATTTTGTATATAATTTATAATTTTATATGTGAACATATATGTTTCCTGTTATATAAAAGTATATGACTTAAGGTGGTGTTTCTTATGACGTCAGGTACAAGCATATGACATGTATCGGCTAAACGATATCGAGTATTTTAGAACATAGTAAATTATATAAATGGTATGTGCGAGTTTAAATCCAAGTTTAAAAAATCTAACACTAGCATTTCTCATAGTTTTATTTTCTTGCAAAGATGGTCCTACAAACAATGTTTACAATCAAACATTAAATACCATAAAAATGTCCATTTTATTCTCCTTTTATCATTTTCTTATTTATTTATTTATTTGCGTAAAATTATTGAAATCATCCATATGGTTTGTTCAAAATTGCACGTTTGGTCCCCAATCTATTTTTTTGCACTCAGATCGTCCCTATGGTTCGATTTTGTTGTGTTTTTTGTCTATATGGTTTGGTAAAAATTGCACATTTGGTCTGTAACTTTATGTATGTAAGGGACAAAAAATGCAACAAAATCGAAACACAGCGACGATCCAAGTACAAAAAAAAAAAAAAAAATTAGGGACCAAACGTGCAATTTTGACCAAACCATAAGACGAGTTTAGTAATTTACTCTATTTATTTTGTTCTTTTGTTTTTTATAATTAGTTATTGGAGTAAATTACAGTTTTGGCCCATATGGTTGGCACTTTCTTGTAATTTAAGTCCATTTTTTTTGAAAATTTAGCATGGTTTGTCCTCTTGGTTTCAAAATGCTACATGCTTGATCCCTTTGGTTGTTACTGATAATGACCCTCCATTAAAATTCCTCAAATGCTCCTTACATAAGAGCATTTTTTTTGTCTTTTTTACTTGCCTCTCTTAACATAGTGTCATTATTATCAATCAATATCTAACACTAGCATTTCTCATAGTTTTATTTTCTTGCAAAGATGGTCCTACAAACAATGTTTACAATCAAACATTAAATACCATAAAAATGTCCATTTTATTCTCCTTTTATCATTTTCTTATTTATTTATTTATTTGCGTAAAATTATTGAAATCATCCATATGGTTTGTTCAAAATTGCACGTTTGGTCCCCAATCTATTTTTTTGCACTCAGATCGTCCCTATGGTTCGATTTTGTTGTGTTTTTTGTCTATATGGTTTGGTAAAAATTGCACATTTGGTCCGTAACTTTATGTATGTAAGGGACAAAAAATGCAACAAAATCGAAACACAGCGACGATCCAAGTACAAAAAAAAAAAAAAAATTAGGGACCAAACGTGCAATTTTGACCAAACCATAAGACGAGTTTAGTAATTTACTCTATTTATTTTGTTCTTTTGTTTTTTATAATTAGTTATTGGAGTAAATTACAGTTTTGGCCCATATGGTTGGCACTTTCTTGTAATTTAAGTCCATTTTTTTTGAAAATTTAGCATGGTTTGTCCTCTTGGTTTCAAAATGCTACATGCTTGATCCCTTTGGTTGTTACTGATAATGACCCTCCATTAAAATTCCTCAAATGCTCCTTACATAAGAGCATTTTTTTTGTCTTTTTTACTTGCCTCTCTTAACATAGTGTCATTATTATCAATCAATATCTAATAGTCTAATATATTGTTATCTTCTCCCCCCCCCCCCCCCCCCCAAGAAAACTCCATTCATCTTCTTCATCTAATCTTTCTTTTTGATCATTTGTATACGTCAAACAAATTAAATCTCTCTTATAAAAAAACACGATGATGCAACTTAGAGCATCTTCAACCCACTCTTATTCTCCATTTTTTCCCCCATTTATTCTCCCATTTTGGGGATATGAATAGTATTCCACCAAATATGGTGTTGTACTATTCATTTCTCCCAAAAATGGGGTGAACTTTATGTTGTCAATTTTAGTCCCTCTATTATATATTTATACATTTTTAGTTCATTTTTACCATCTAATTATAATTTATATATCATATTTAATAGTTATAATATTTTGTTATATATTAAATTATATTAATTAATTATAAATATAAAGTTTGTTTTTTGTTCATCAAAATCATATAAAAATTTAAATACATATTGAAATTTTAAAAAACGATAACGTATTTTACAAAAACTTATAATTAAAATAGACTAAACTGCACAAATGGTCTCTGTGGTTTGCTCAAAATTGCCACTTTGGTCCAAAAAAGTTTGGACTAGCACCACAGGTCCAAAGTTTTCAATTTGTTGTGAGTTTGGTCCGATTTTTTATGAATTTTTATAAATGACGAATTTGCCCCTTATTTTTTATTTTTTTTAATTACTTTAATGTTTTCAGATTAAAAGAAAAATAAAAAATAAAATTAAACCTTCAACCCACCCTCTCACTTTTAACATACTAACACTCTTTCTCTCTCTTTTCATTTGCTACCAGAGCACCATTGTCGGTGCCACCCATTTTGCCGGAGCACCACCATCAGTGTCGTCCATTTAGCCACTACCTAACAACTCAAAACCACCGCCACTCTGATCTGCAACTCGAAGAAGGGAGGTCCGACACCATCTTCCTCAGCAAACCCCGGATCTTCGCCGCCTTCGTTTCTCTACTTCTCTTGTGCATCGCCGTTCCTCAGATCTGAAAGCCTCCACCAACATTGGACAGGAAAAGCCTCATATGTGAAAGCCTCCACCACCGTTTGGGAACCCTAACCCTAGCCGCCGTCAAATCTAAACCATGACGAACGATATGGCGAGGTAGGGAGACCCTAAACGATCGATTGGAGCGATGAGTTTGAACAAATCTCCATTGTCTTTTCAGATCCGCAAGAAGGTAGATGATGGTGTCGTCTTCGACAGAGTTATTGGCGGCGCTGTAGAGATGTTGCAGATCTGGAGCTTCAGAGTTGGTTGAGGTACCGGCGGCGGAGCCCCCCTTCAAGTTTTTTGAAACCTAGTTTGTTCATGTATCGAATCTTGAACAGATGTATGTATTTGGTGTTAGAAAATCTCTGGATTTTGTATGTGTTTTTGTATGTTAAATTTCCGAATTTTGTTTGTGTATTCATCTGGAGAAGAGAGTGGTTTCATCATGAGAGAGAGAGGTATGGTGGCGACTCCGTCATGTAGAAGTGGTGGTTGTTCACATTTTACCGGCAAGTGATGGAGGGAGAGAGAGGGGGTGTTGACCGGTAGTGGTGTCGTTGACCGGAAAATCAAGGGTGGTGGCGGTAGTAACCAGTGATGCTTTTAGGACCGGTGGCGGCGTTGTTGACCGGTGGTGGTGGTTTTACTGGAGGACGAGGAAGAATAGAGAAGAAGGGGTCTAGTAGCAGGGAATATAATAGAAGGGTGAGGGGTTGAGGGTTTAATTTTATTTTTATTATTATTTTAATCAGAAAACATTAAAGTAATTAAAAAAATAAAAAAATGAATAATGAAGGGCAAACTCGTCATTTAAAAAAAATTCAAAACAAATCGGACCAAACTCGCAACAAAATGAAAACTTTGGACCTTAGTGCTAGTCCAAACCTTTTTGGACCAAAATGACAATTTTGAGGAAACCACAGGGACCATTTGTGCAGTTTAGTAAATTAAAATATATATTACAAACACGATAACATATGCTATTAAACATATAGTTAACCTATATATTACAATAATAATCTAACAAAAACCAAGTGACAATCCTATTATTTATTTATTTAATATTTATTTAAAAGTGTGTATGTGTAATATTCTTATAAATGCATGTATAATATTTATTTATAAGTTTATTATAAATATAATCGTTTGTATTTAATATTAATGTAATGAAAAAAATATAGATTATATATTTGCTAAAACTAAATTAGTAGAGGGGTGTGTTTGACAGTCTATGTAAGTTGGAATAATGAAATATATTATGAATATATTTTTTGGGGGTAAAAAATAGAGTAACGTTGGAAAAGAAACACTATTTGCCCCATTTTTTGGGAGAACAATTTGAAGTGGGTTGGAGATGGTCATAAATATGAAACAATTAAATCTCTCTTAGGTACAATAGTGTGCTTGAAGTTTTACGGTAAGTGATATTCGAACTTTTGTACTTAAATCCTCTAACGTTTTGGTGTTTATTAGGTTAATTTTGTTTTTCTATAGAGGAATGTCAAACTACTTCACAACACCGTTTTATTACGGTGGGTTTTTTTTTCAAAAGCATGTAAAAGAAAATACATTTATCTGCAAGCATACTTAATGTCAATGATGAAAGTTGTTATTGAAGAAATAGAAAATAATATATTAGAGCTAGAAAAGGGAGGAAGGAAACTAGTTCGTATAGTATGAAGCTTGAATTTTACTTAAACGTGTCATTAAGCTACTCTTAAGTCATTGATGACACATAAAAGGTTATAGTCACTTTCCATAAGCCAAGTCAACCAAAAATAGATACATATACCAGTTATTTTTAACAAATCCTTACAGATGAGTGTGATTGATGACTCTGTTTTGGACAAAGTCTCGGTGATGACCCTAATTTGGAACAAGTAATAGTTAATGAACCATTCCCTATTCCCCCTTCCCCAAGATGTCCCAATGTGTGATCAAGATATCCTTAATGGTGATCGATATGAAATGGATTACCTGATAAATATTTAGAATAGTAAAATCTAAATTTATCGATGTTAATTATATAACGTCTAAAGTATAAACCATAAACATAAAAGGTTTAAGAGGTTGGTAGAATTACATGATGTTAACTATGTAACCTCTAAGATATGAAATAAACCATGGGTTTGTAATTTATAAAGCAAAGTATATGGAACATGGAAGCCCACATATTGTTAAACATATTTACCAAGTTCCTTTTTAACATATTAGTAGTGGTTAGGGGTGCACAAACCAGTTTTTCTTCCAAACCGGTTCGGTTCAAGTCAACATGGTCAACACCGGTTCAAGGTTAAACCGGTTCTTCAATAAAAACATATGAACTTTGTAAACCGGTTCGGTTACTCGAAAACCGGTTCGGGAGGAAACTGGTCCTTCAAACCGGTTCATTGAACTCTTTTGTTTCCTTTTTTTTGGCGATTTAAATCAAAATAGACAGATGAGTTTGACAGTAAGAAAACAGAAAAGTGGAGGTTTCGTGTAGAAAAGTAGTTGCACGCTCTTGTTAGTTCCTATGCATGGGAGGAGGTGGCTTATGGTTATGGTTCCGGTGGAGATGGCGAAGGTAGGTGATGACGGTGATGTTCGATGGCGATGAGGAGCTGTGATGAGGACAGTTCTAAAACCGGTTATAAATCGGTTCCCACTAAACCGGTCCCAACATCTATAATCTTGATCTTGTCCGAACCGGTGATTTGGTTCTCGAACCGGATCGGTTCTTCTTGATTCGGTTCACGTCTAACCGGTTTACCGGTCTATGAGGCGGTTCAGTTCCCGAACCGGTTTTTTGTGCACCACTAGTAGTGGTACTTTGCATTATAAAACCTAAATTTTGAATTTGTAATATTATCAGGTTAAGAAATGACGTATGCTGACGTTCCAAAATTCAACTCACACGAAGATGGTATAATTGCCGAAGGATCAAAAATCTACTTATTTTGAAAATATAAAAATGAATGAATATTCTTAATTCCAAAGTCATCTTAGAATATGCAAATTAAAATAACTTATCAAATTAACTATTAGATGCCCACGTTTCTTGATGACTAAAAAACAATTTGATAAACATTAACAATTGGTGTGTAAATTACACACCTCTGTCTTTTGCCTTATGCGAATTCACTGAATGTATGGTTTAATAATTCACATTAACAATTGGTGTATAAATTAGGTAGTAATAAACATGTTTGTATGGAGTAATTTCATCAAACGGTTTAATAATTCACATTAACAATTGGTGTGTAAATTAGGTAGTAATAAACATGTTTGTATGGAGTAATTTCATCAAACGCATGGTGTTCAGAAAGAAAATTAGACATATAAATACATATACCTTTTATTAAACATTTCATGAGATGAAGATAAATGCCATCCTTCATTTGTTGATCCTATAAAAAAAAAGGTTAAGCACTTATACTTGTTTGTAGCTAATATAAACGATTCAAGTGGGTGGATAGACAGAAAAAAATGAAGAAACTTACTTTAAGTATCCTTCAATAGTTCATGATTTTGCAATAACAACACTCCATAACTTCTTAATATCTGACAAAGTTTTAAAATGGCCAAAAAATGAAAACGAAATAAACAGAAATAAGGATAGAGATGATCAGGAAAACCCAGTTCAGAGCTCTCCTTTGATAATATTTTTGAATCATTTGACCTACACTAAAAAAAATCTCATTCATTTTTAGTAAATCTTAATGTATGATTTTGGTGTTAATCACATATTTGTTTACTGAAAAGCCATAATTAATAGGTTATGTTGCTCAATAATCAATATTGTTGATTTGGTATTGTTGTTGAAGTTATATTACAAACTTACAATGATCACATATTCTAAATATTTCTTGACTAAATCATGGTTTTATTTTTCTTTTTTGGAATGGCATTGAAAATTTGAAATATCATACTTGCTTAACATTTTGACATTATCTAACAAATGGAATAAGTATCTCAAATATTTATGAGTATTAAATGGTTATACTCTATTTTTAGAGTATTGGTTTATGGATTTCTAAATGGCTACTCCGTCTAACACTATCACAATTTTATATTGCCAAAATTCTTTCACAATAAGTGGACAATATTTACCATTTTAGTTGGCAAAAAAAGCATTTATAACTTGACCCATTTGACCACTACAATACAAAAATATAATGTACTTTTTACTATACTTAAAGTTAAATGATGACCAAACAACAATGCTTTGTAAAAACATTTAAACGATAATTCATATTTTTGAAACCGTTACCTGATGGGTGCCCATTATTTTTTTTAAGTATTTTTAATGTTTTATATATCAAACTCATTTAAATTATTGAAGTACCAAGGGGCTCTGCCCCTTGAGGAAAACATATTTTAAATCAAACCATTATCTTCAAGTATTTGCTCATTTGGTTTGTGTGAAATTAGTACTTTTTAGTCTTAATCATCAATTTTAAGTTGCATAAAGACCATAAGCGTTCAAATTATTAAGCATTTATATTCGCATTTCACATAAATGAATTGATTTATGCAAGAATACATGAAAACCAGAAAAGATCCTAAAATTTTCAATGCACAATGACTTTTGAATTGTGTAAAGAACTTTGATTGAGCAAATAAAAGCATTGTATTAGCATCTTGAGTATTTAATTATTTATTACAATATATTTAGAAATTTATGTCTTGCACGCTATGCATACTAACCTCTAAAGTATGAGGCTATCATATTCATCCATCATGAGTATTAATGTCATTGATATCTAAAGAAAAATACAATTTTTCATAGAAAACAAAACACTGAAAGTTATGTACACAGTATTTTTCTAATTTAGGCATGTGTGTATATATATATATATATATATATATATATATATATATATATACATCTGTTATGCGGATATATGTGGACAGTGCTATTCTATGAGAATAATTAAGAAAACAGATTGGTTTGTAGTGTGAATACGTTCAACCTTATATAACTATTGTCATTATCACACATTCTCTAATTAACTCTTCTATAAGGGTACTATTGACTTTTTTATGATTCTCGTTTTGTCATAATGTTTTCTTTATAATCATATTCTGTAAGAATGTAAGAATCTGGCAGAATGAGATATATATATATATATATATATATATATATATATATATATATATATATATATATAAATGGCCCATACCACCCTTATAGAGGATTAATTCGTGAGAATGTGTGATAATGACAACAGTTATATAAGGTTGAACGTATTCACATTACCAAACAACCTATTCTCTTAGTCATTCTCACATAATAGCAATATCCATACACATCCACACAACAGATGTCATTTACATTTCAACCTATATATATATATATATATATATATATATATATATATATATATATATATATATATATATAATAGCAATATCCATACACATCCACAACAACAGATGTCATCTACATTTCAACCTATATATATATATATATATATATATATATATATATATATATAATAGGCGAATGCCCGCGCGTTGCATAGAAACACCTATATAGTTGAAGTTTTTAAAAATATATGTTTTTTTTAATATAACAATAACGTTGTTAAATTTGATATAATAATTTATATACTAAATTGATATAATATATTGATTATTTTAAATTATATGATAATATATACATCTATTATAACTGTATAATCTCAATCGTATGAATGAATTCTACACGCGAGTTACACATGAATAAAGTTAAATATAATATGATTACCTATACATCATATTCTAGACGAATGCATGCACGTTGCGCAGAAGCATCTATATAGTTAAAGTCTTTACAAATATATGTTTTTTTTTAAAATATAGCAATAACGTTGTTGTTAAATTTGATATAATAATTCATATATACTAAATTGATATAATATATTGATTATTTTGAATTATATGATAATATATACATCTATTATAAATGCATAATCTCAATCGTTTGAATGACTTTTATCCGCGAGTTACACATGAATAAAATAAAATATAATATATGGTTTAATGTTATTTATAGTTGTTATTCTTAACTAATTTTTTAAAATTTATTTGCTTAATGTTTTAATTTCTATCATTATAATTATTTAAACATCAAACATTGTTTTTTGATTTTAAAGGTAATAATACAATCGTTTATATAGAGTTAATTTTAACTATTGTTATTGAAAGTTATTTTAAGCTATTTATTTGAAAACTTTTAATGATTATAAAAATATCTTCAGGCAATATTTTAGTTAAATTGAGATTACAATTTATTTTTTGCATTTATCACTACAATTTATCATTTTTAACTATTTACAAAATATTCTTTGGTTTTTCAAGTGGAACTGAAATTTAGATTTAAGTTAACATTGTAATGTTATATTTAAATTAACAATTTAAGTATTTTGTCCAAACTGTTCAAAAGTATTAGCTTTAAACTGATAATGGTTTACATACAACAAAATATTAAATCTAATAAATTAAGTATAATATATTAAAAGTTAAAAATATAGCTTTATAAGTAGAAGTAAAGATATTATTTTAAAATTAAAATTTAGTATATTTATAATTACACTTTAGGTTTGATATTTATTTAACCTTATTAACCAATTTATAATCATTATTAGAAACACACTACAATTAATCACTTTTAACTATTTACAAAATATTCTTTGGGATGTTTAAGTTAAACTAAAATTTATATTTAAGTTGACCATGTAATGTTATATTCAAATTAATAATTTAAATATTTTATACAAATTGTTCCAAAATTGTATCTTCAAAATGATAATAATTTACATCCAGCAATAGATTATGACTAATAAATTAAGTATAATATGTTAAAAGTTAACAAAACATAACTTTATAAGTAAAATTAAATATTTTATTTTAATATTGAAATTTAGTTTATATATGATTACATTTTAAGTATGATTTTTATTTAACCTTATTATCCAACTTATAATTATTATTAGAAAGAAATTAAAAAATCATGAGAGTTTCAAATGAATGTGGTGAAAGGAAAAATGTTTCCTTTATAATATATATATATATATATATATATATATATATATATATATATATATATATATATATATATATATAGAGAGAGAGAGAGAGAGAGATGTATAGCAATATTAAATTCAACTAGTTACGATTATATATATATATATATATATATATATATATATTGAGAGAGAGAGAGAGAGATGTATAGCAATATTAAATTTTGCTAGTTATGAGTGTGTGTGTGTGTGTATATATATATATATATATATATATATATATATATATATAGAGAGAGAGAGAGAGAGAGAAAGAGAGATGTATAACAATATTAAATTCAACTAGTTACAAGTATAACCTCTTTGCTTCCTTAAATAGATGTGTAAGTATGTCGTGAAAGGCATAGGTTATATTAAGATAGAAGTATAAGGCATTAAGGCCTCTAATGTTTTTAAAGAGTTTATACAATGACATTTCATAGTAACTCAACGATTTCATAATTACTACACCAATTTGGTATGTAATTGTAAAATGTGGATACAACTGCTTTATGTTTTGAAACAATGGTGACATGTATGCAACAAATCAAATCTATAAATTCATCTAGCTTCCACGACACATCCTATAATGCCACATGTATTTAGACACCACGATCATTCCGCGTTGTTTCAATATAAAAAACTGTGGGCATTAAGAAAAACCTAGTGGTTTTATAAAAACCGGGTTCCAACTCAATTCTCAACTCACACGTTACCTTTGCATCCTTGCCTTATATAAAAACCTCATCTTCCATATCATTTTCATACAAACCAAACTACACTCCTATGGCAACAAACAATGTTGAAGACACATTTCCAACTATGGCAACAAACAATGTTGAAGCCCTAGCTGAAATCACCCAATCCCTAATAGATGAGGTTTGTTTTATATTTTTATGTACAATGCACAAACTATATTTCCTTTTTCTAGTTTCATGAAATTTGAGAAACAAATAAACATCATTATGATGT
The DNA here is from genome assembly GCF_002870075.4 of Lactuca sativa. Taxonomy (NCBI): domain Eukaryota; kingdom Viridiplantae; phylum Streptophyta; class Magnoliopsida; order Asterales; family Asteraceae; genus Lactuca; species Lactuca sativa. The sequence continues at coordinate 304,826,728 of NC_056627.2, read as the reverse complement.
ACTTATTCAACTTTTTCTTCGTTTTTTTTTCCTTAGATGAAGTTATAAATTCATAATGTTTAACCTTTTCACTTTGTAGGAGATCGTTGAGCTTATTCCATTTAATGCTATGGTACAAATCAAAGACCATTGGGGAATAGTAAACCTTTATGGAATGCTAGAAGAGTACTGTAAAAATGCTAATAAAATAATAAGTTTTGCAAAAACATAGTTGTAAGTACCACAACTAGCTACTTGATTTGATAAATTCATTTGATTTAAATTTTATAATATTCTTCTAATAAAAGAAGGCTTCATGTTATTACTTATTTGTAAACTTACAGAGAGACCCAAGACCCTCCATACAAACTCATTGATGACATGCTTGATAAGTTGGAAGTAGATAGCCTAAAGTAACGTTTTTTTTTAATACTTTTAGCTTAAATCATTATCTTTATATATCTATTTTTGTAGCATTGGATCACATTTTTCACTAATCATAAATGCAAATTCTAAGCAGAGTTGCAGCGAAGAAGGTACACATGTCTGTTACACTTGTAAGACTATGTTTGACCGGTGATCTTGAAGACCTCGATGTGTATGTTCTTTCTATATTTCATTATTTCTTTTATATTTTTATTCGAGTACTTTATAGAGTATAATCAACCATCTTAACTTATATTTTGTGATTTAATTTTAAGTGCCAAGTCTGCATTAGGTACCCTGGAACGAGACAACCAAATGTTCGAATCCCAGATTCGAAAATTCATTGAGGTTTAATTCTTGTTATATGTTGAAAGATTAAATAATTGATCTATATTTCTTTTAATATTAGAGAAATGATATTTGATTATGATTTTGTGGGGTTTGTAGCTGAAGAAGCAGGTTTATCTGTTTGATAGGGCTGCAGCAGCAAAGTCACAACCAGAGAGTAGTAAGCAAGGTGAAGATAAAGGCAAAAAGGAGTAATAATAGTTAGTTGATGATGAAACTCTGAAAGGAAGATTAATGAAAAGTTATATTATGTTCCATATCTACTTTTGCTGTTTGTGAATAATGATTAATGAATAAAGCTTGTTTCTTTTTATCTGTCCAACATTAGCATAATAAGAATACCTTAATCGATGTTAGTATCTATCTAATCGGACATTGGTTTACCAACAACTATTAGAGTAATCCACTACGTATAAACATTTTGATTAATTCATAACACGAAATGCAAGAAACAAATTCACTTCGGATTCAAACAACTTTCGTGAGAAGGGGATAAAAACGAGAATTAATTATATGCTAAATCCATAGGAGTAAAAGAAAAATTACCTGATTTAAGAAGATGGGACATGCAATTCCAGATTGGACAATTGCATAAAAAGCTTGCATCTCTCGGCTATAAAGCCCCAATGCCCATCAAGTAGATCGGAATAAGTAGCTTCTTATCCAACAAGATAAAGCTTCGTCATAGGCCTTCATATCGAACTAAAGATCACAGTTCACTACCAGTTGTGAGCCCTAATTCGACTCCTGCCGTGAGATTGTGTGTGAAATTAAGATGAAATGATAGTCAGGGTGCTTGGGACTTTTTCACTTTGCAACAAACCGATAAGTAAAAAAAATGATTTAAACACTGACAGGTTCTGTTTTATCTGCCCATCCGAGTCATCCCGTACTCCAAAAAAGCAGATGCAACCCAAAGATTTGATAAAAGAAAGGTGCATTTGCGGTTAATTCGTTCAGTGCCTTCACTTGTGAACAACAGGGACCCATTCTGTTGATTGCTTCTCTGCCCCAGCTCTAACAAACTGGTTTTTCTTTCTCACAGAATTAGGGAAATCATTATGGCTTTGGGGTCGACCCCGGTAACAAAGAAGGAATCCATAAAAACTTAGGATCCGACACCATGATAAAATACTACCCTCATGATTAGACCATGTCCCTGAGATTTGATAAAAGAAAGGTGCATTTGCGGTTAATTCGTTGTCATTGGATAAGTTATTAGGAATATGACGGAACGGAAGACCAAGGAAAGAAAGAAGAATGCACCAAAATGCAGGTGCTGCACCAAACACTGGTGGTTCTTTCTTGTTGTAAGTGAATGCAACGAAAAGACCCGTAAATAACGAATAATGAAACAATTCATATATTGACGTGCTCATTTCAAAATTTATGCTTTGTTATTCCCATCATCCTGTGGTTTCAGGATGATCCACAAGAAAGGTGGCAGGATTCGAACCTACACTCTGACCATGCCTCACCGCCTTCAACCCATTAGTCTCCGTTACAAGGTAGGGCGGGGGTGAGGAAAGGCAGAAATGAGTTCATGCCACAACGATCCCTATGGAAGGGAAATTTATCAATATTTTTGGCTCGCAATAAAGCTAGGGTCCTGTTCGGGCAAGCTATTGATTCCATTACCGAACCAAACAAGATTATTCCCTTAGTCCTATCTATCCACCTCTCCAGACACAATATCTTGAGTACCTATGATGGTGACCACATCTGCTGGCATGTGATGTTTGGACATAGAATCGAGTCCTTGTGAATGGGCAGAGCCAGGTGCTCTTATTTTACGACGGTAGGGACGATTGCTTCCATTACTGACCAGAAAGACACCAAATTCTCCTTTAGGTGCTTCAACTGCGGTATAGGTAGAAGGAGCTGGTACGGAAAAACCTTCTGTATAAGGTTCGAAATGGTGAATTGAGGTAGAGTAGACCGATGATCCTGTAGTCATTTGGCCGGCTATTGAAAGAAAAAGCTTGCATCTGCTCCCCCTATTATATAACCGGTCCTATCTCTCTCCAAACCTAACGTGGTAGTTTCCCATCATAGGGCTTTCTATCTATAGATTAAGCCATTACCAAACCAAGGAGCGAATTCGTTCAGAAGTCAGTTGACTGCTTCTATAGATAAGGCGGAGCGTCCTTGGCTCAGCATTATAGCCCTTCTTAGTAAGGCTTCGGCCCTACTACAGCGCTTCGCTAACTCGAAGCGCCTCGCTATGAGAATCTAGCTTCGCTAACGTTCGGCTAAGTCTTGAACCTTCGCGCTGACCGTTCGCTTTCTCAGTAGCAAAAGCGCTTCTCTTTGCCCCTTAAGTAGAAGGACAAGAAAGATATTCTTGGTTTTCTTGCTCCCGCTTCCTCATCTGCGCTCATCAAGCCAACTTTGCTCTTTGGGAGTTGAAAGAGCGGTTGAAGCGGACAGACCGCATCGAAGATATATTTAGATATATACACGGTTACGGTTATCTCGGACTGCGTTCCGGAAAAAGTAGCCTACTTGAGAAAGAAGGGGCGGGCACTCTTGTCTTTCAACCCCACTATACTATTCATAGTTGTGGGGCACTGTGTACTTACAGCCTCTACGATAAGCAAGTGAATGGGGCCGGTGCGTGGCGAACGGAACGATTCATAAAGCCATTTTTAGCCTTGACTCCCTAAATAGGAATAGAGCTACTTTACAAATAGGGCTAATTACTTCGCACCTGACTGTGATAGCCCTCTTGATACCTTATTGGAGCTTTGTAACTAGTGGCCGGTTTCCCGTCGCTAGAGCCTTTTCCCAGTGCACGGAGCCCCAACGAGGAAGGCGTTAGTGGTTTATGGTCCATAATGCTAATCCCTCTTTTTGTGCTACTCCTACTCCTAGGGCGAGAAGAAGATAAGAAAAGGCCAAGCGTTCTCTTGGTTTCCCAACCTGTTGCTTCTAAAGACTGCCCTCTCTCGGTTGGATGTTGGTCCAGCCTACTACGAGGATCCCGTATCCAGCAACCCAACCTATACAAAGGGCATCCATCAAAGCCCCTTTACTAGATTGGAGCTATGAAGCTTACCTTCTTTTTATTAAAAAGGGAAAGGGCTTTTTCAGCTGGTGCGCAGTAGCGCACTTCCGTTTTCCCTTGACTAGTAGGGGTCCCGTGGTTCCTATGCCGCCGCCTTTCCCGGTCCTTTTCTTTTAGTGCTTCGACCCGAAGCGATAGCTTCTAGCTAGTTCAGTGGATAAGATGGTTGCGCTCCAGCTCACTCAAGAATGGGACGGCAGTGGTCCGCCGGCAAGCTCGTTCTGATCTTGGACGCAGTACATTGGAATCCTGAAGCACCACCACGAACGCTACCGCGCGTCCGCCTGCGGTGCGGTAAGGCACCACCCTGTTGTGCCAGCAGCCAACTCCGGCGTGTCAGCTTAGTTATCCTCATCAAGCCACTTACTTGATGTCTAGCTTCCCAACTGGTAGACGGTTCCTTTTCCCCCCAGATCAATGAAGAAGGGAGAAGTCACTTGATTCTTCCGAAGAACCGGAAGCGAAGCGCTATGCCGGGGCGGGGGGACGGGAAAAGAAACGGCTCCGAAGAAAGAAATTTGGGTTCCCAATGCTTCTCCACGCTCAACGAGATGCGCCAACCTCGGGATGCTTTACTCCTAACCCCACAAGGTTCCGAGACGGAGCTTAACCTGAGTCTCGGTTAAGAACGGCGATGACCTATGTTTCACACGGCGCACGATTCCATGGATAGTTTCATTCGAGATCGTGATGGAGGACATAGCTTACGATCATCGGCTTTGATCATTCCACTAGGCATTTGATTAGGACATTGCACAATGATCCGAACACTTTGTCGCATCTCTTCGATACGAATACAGTAACAATCATAGCGATCTCCTCTGGTACCTACTGGTACGTCAGGATCCGATTGGTCATGAACATCGTAAGGTGCTGCTCTTCGCGAATCCCAGCATACCCCTGGTTGGGATGGGTAGGCCCACCACTTCACTTTCACTTAGGCCCGGGCCAAGTCAGTGGGGGGACCCTGTCGGGCTCCTTCCCCCCCAAAAAAAGAAACTGTACGTGAGAGTTTCCCTTCATACGGCTCGAATCATTCTCAGATGCCCCGAGAGGCATCCTTTCCTTGTTTGTTGGGTTGGTTCACGCGCGCGCAAACGAGCACCGGCCGCAACAGCAGGAAACTATGACCAATAGAGTCAGACACTTAGCTACATCCGCACGCAAAAGGAATGTGGTTCTGGTTGAGGCTTTCTTTTCCTTATTAGTAAAGGGGGCTAGGGACGTTCGCGGAGTCCGTGCCTTCCGTACCACCGAAAGGTCGTTCTTGGGCGGATCCCGCTCCTAAACATAAGGGATAGGGGTCCTGGGGCCGGGCCTACCATATAAAAAGGGTCGTAGAAAAAGAACCCGGCCACCTATTTCATTCGGCGTTCCGGGGCAGGGGCCTGACCAATTCGACCTACTTTTGCTTTTGGATAACAAGAAGGCGAGCTTCTCTGCTTTGATCAAATCAAAAGCCCAGTCAGCCACCAACTCGGTGCAGGTCACGTGACCTACAGCTCGGCCTTTGCTTTTTGAGGCTTCCTCTACCCACATCTCTATGTGCCCGCAGCACTTCCATATGGAGAAAGATAGGCTTACCATGTTCCATCAATAGCACCTAACCTATGCCGATTTTGGCGGACCGTGCTCCACCCCGGTGAACTCATGCGGTTCCGACGTGCCCAGAGGCCAGAGGCGAATCCGTTCACAGTCCGTAGGACCAACACCATTCGAAGGTGGGCGGCCCACCCCGCCTAGAACAGTTATGTTTGACTGGGCTTACACACATTCGCTCACTTACGCTGTCCCCCCTCAGCTCACCCTAGCCCCCGGCCTTTTGCTCTTCTAACGTAAGCTCCAAGGCTTCACACCAAGTCTTCACTGACATAATATGCATGCTTAAGTAGGGTCAGGCAGAACCGTTGTTGCCTGATGGGAACTTCCCCCATATTGCTATCAATGTCTTCATGTCGCACGACCTCTTAACATTACACCACTGAATCCCCAATCCTTTGCTTGCTGTGCAGTGACAGTACCAATATCCACTAATCGTTGTTTCCAGATACGGTTGCCGGTTGACATCTCTTCTAATTCGTCGATACGAGAAGCAAATTGTTGTGTGGAGGAATCAATATCTCGACATAAGCCAAGAGGCAGATCTTGTGCCACTCCACCTGGTCGTATGAAACTGGCATGCATCCTGGCTCCCGAGACTCTTTCATAGAATTCCAACAATTTTTCCCGCTCCTCAAAAGCCCACAGGAACGGAGTTGATGCTCCCACATCCATAGCATGAGTAGTTAAAGCAAGTGAATGATTTGAAATTCGAGTTATTTCACGGAATAACACTCGTATATATTGAGCTCGTAATGGTACCTCGCAATTCAAAAGTCTCTCTACGGCTGAAGAATGAGCGTGTTCTTGGGCCATCGTAGAAACATAGATAGGGTCGACGACGGAACGAAGAACGAAACTTTACGACAGCTTTTTCGTACACGTTCACTTGCATCACATACACAAGTGCTCTCTGAACCGTGCAATAAGGTCACCCATAACACGGCTCTCCCATTTGAGTTATCTTAGCCCCCAGCCATGCTATTCAATAATCTTAGAAAAATGGCAGCGTAAGGTAACAACTAGTATTGAAAGCTGGTCGCCTTTGGAAGCGTTCGCTGGTAACCAAAGCGTCTCGTTCCCGCAACCACTTTGGTACTTTGTTTATAGCTTTTTTAGGTTATGCAATAGAAGGGGGCTTGCGCTTGAATTGAAGTAGCGCCTTTGGAATATGAGTAGGGCTCCTAGGTGGCGCGTTCGTGGAGGCAACCCGAAGGAAGAGCAAAAAGAAGGTTGGGTGCTTGTGGGGCAAGGCCACCCGGCCTCGAATAGGAGGGGGCTTAGCTCTGGATCCTCCCTGCTTGCAGAAATGAATGGATCAGAAGGGGGCTGGATTCTCTATTTCCGGGCCGGGCGGGAGGTGAAGGCCATAAGAGAAGATTGCCCTCCCGGTAAGGAAGAGGGGAAAAAGGCGCTGTCATCTATCTCGACCAGTTTCCCGAGGCGTTGGAAATCCAGACCGGCTCAGAGAATCACTGGTGCTATTTAGCCCTTCGTTTCGACAACAAAGAAGTCATCTTTGACGATTTCCCATTCCTTCCCTGCCGAGCCGCCTCTCTTCGCCATTCGGTGCCTCTGCCTTCCCTTTCTATAACATAGCCAAGCGCCCTCCTTTACAATCACTAAGAAAAAAGAAATACCAATCAAAGCCCTATCGTATCAGTACGTCTCTGTGATTTTTCCGACCCCAGGGGACTTTACTCGACCCATTCCCCAGTCTCCCGCACTGCTCAAGTAAGTGTGCGACTCCGTATGAGGACCTCCTTCCCTTCTGCCCACTCTCCGTTCACACGGTTCTCAAAGCAGAGGAGGAAGGGTGGGCAGCAGGTACCACGAGCCCTCTGTCCCACACATCTATCCAGAAGCAAGTGTAGTTCACCGGTTCCACCGAATGCTCCTATCTGTCGGCAAAGATCGTGTGAGTGTGCAGTTATGCTTCGGATGCTTCGACATAGAATAGATCGACCCAGTTCCCGTTCTTTTCCGGTGCACTCGCTTTATATCTCCGACACACAAGGAAGGACGCGGTGGGAAGGAAGGAGCCCTAGCCTCTGTCCGACCGATCATTCCGCTGGCATCTCGCATTCACGCCCCCGTTTGACTGCCGCTCGGGGATGTAGTTGTAGATACGTTAGTCTTAGTGGGTCGTTGGCTCCACTTGTTATCTCCTTCTACGACATGCTGTTGTCGTCGCCATATTCCATATGTCACTTAGTCATCTCTGCCTCGCTGCGGGTCAGCACCTCCGAAAGAAACGGAGGACTTCATTCAGTGACCCCGCGATCGCCCTCTGAACGATCAGAATAAGGTAAAGCTTGAAGATAAGTTTTGTACTCTATTAATTTCTCAGTCCCTCTAGTCGGGTGGGCGCCGGCCGGTCTTTCGACCAGATCCCCCTAAAAACCGTACGTGCGGGTCTCCCCGCATGCGGCTCACGCCATTCGAGGTGGCCCAGCCCAGCATTCATTCTAAAATCCTGTAGTGAAATTGAGACTGCTCGACTTCGGAAGCAAATTCGTGTGTAGGCAGCGCTGTCTGTCGTACCGTTGACTCTATCTATTCATTGAATTTGCTTGATTCCATTTTTTATATAGGCTCGCTCCCTCTTTTTCCAAGAATTCATGCACTTCCCTTTACTCCATAGGGCCTTCTTTAAGAGGTTCATAGTCCAAAGCCTTCCATTTCCGTCAAATGACCCGGCCTCCCCTGGCTCTTCCACCGCCCGGGCTCCCTTTCCTCCCTATGCTCCCCCGGCGCAGGCCTACCACGCTTCGCGCCTGCGGCGTTTTCGCCAGACGGTCTTTGCCAGTAGTGCCATCCTCCCCGCTGGCTGTATGGGCGGGTTGCCCCTCGCTGCTGCGTTCTGTTAGGCTATGGATTACAGGAACAAATGTAGTTGAATGGAACAGCAGGCGGGTTACACGTTCCACTGTGCCGAGATTTGAGGTGCAGGTGGTGATGATCACCCCGGGGTATGCGCTAGCGCCCTTGACAGGCACTCCAGAACCCGCCAACGCTCGTGAAAACCCGGGTCGGTCGGTCCTCCATTCATCCGACCGGAGGTGTGGATAACGAGGCCACCTTCACAACCTTCTCCCTTCTGTCCTTATGTTGTAGTAAGGTAGGGCGGTTCGCTTGAGTTGCTCAACCGCCCCTTAGCCCGGTGCTCATGACGCGCTACGGAACCTCCACCGTGCCGGGGGACCAAGCAGGGCATAGCTAGCGGCATAGGAGCCGACTCGGCATCAGCGGCTTCGTGCCGCACTGGAGTGATCCAATATGTGGTTCCGCACGTTCCACCACTTCTCCGTTCATTTCCAATACTGATCGTGAAACACCATGAGCAGCAGGATGTTGAGGTCCGAAATTCGAAGTGAAATTTTTGATTTGCCCGTTCCTAGTCGTCATGGGAAAGAAAGGCAGAAAGAAGAAAGAAATTATTCCCTTTTTTCTTGTCCAATACCACCAGTACCAGAAATGCATCTCCTTCGCCCGCACGAGAGACTTCTATGCCAGCCGGGAATAACGGCTCTGTTATGAAATCAAGCGGCAGACAGACTCATTTGGTCGGTATTCCCTAATAACTGGTTTTAGGAGATTAGGGTCCCCCTTATATTCTCTACCCATCTGCGGGGGGTTTCCGTATCCGTCTCCGCGGAGATCTCCAGATCGTAAGACATTATCGCCTTCGCGGCACTGGACTAGATTTCCGTCATTTCCGGAAAGTGCACGGACAGCCGCCCTTCCCCCTTTTCACAATGTTCGTGCAGTTGCTCACGAATTCAAGTTTGAATGTCCCTTCGAAGTCCCGCACGCTCTTTTTGATCGGGAGCGGGGTGGGCAACTTCAGTCGGTGTTGGCGCCTGCGGCAGCGCCTCTGGAGCCGCCCCCCGTTCTGGAGCCAGCGGGTTCTGAATGACCTCCCTCTCACGGTTAAAAAAGTGGTTAACCATCTCGAATAAATCCATATCGTCCATCCGAATTGTCTCCATTACAGCCAACTCCCCTGTCTCTTTCCCTATCGAAAAACTAGCCTGACTCTCCGTCTCCATTTTTTCTAGAAATGCTAACCAAGTGACACACTGGGGCCATGGGTCATGAAAGAGGTTGGCCCCCATCCTCCTTAACTATGTATGGCCAATGAACTCCTCGCTTTAGTCCGTTCGTTTTTTTCCTTCTTTGGGCTCGGGGCGATAGTCGCCGTGGTAGTAATGTCCCGGAGCCCGGCTACCGACCCGGGGCGCCGATCGGGAAAGTCATAAAGGGACGTTGAACGCAATTCGTCAAGGGCGTTACCACAAGAGGCTTGGCAATTCAAGTGAAAGTTTCTTAGACTAGTCCCAGCGGGGAAACTTACTTCCGAGAGAGCTGCTTTCACCTCGGGAATTCCCTAACGAGAACGAGAGAGAGCCGATGCAAAAGTAGCCCTTGACGCGAGGGAACGCCAGACAGACTGACCTCTGCTAACTACGTTTTATATAGACTGGAAGCTAGAGAGAGACTAAGGTATAGTGCCGCTACCAGAGAAGGCTCTTTCGTGCTAGGCGTCCAGACCCACTACGCCCGAGCCGCCTCCCCGTCACACTTGCTATACCCACTAAGGCTTCATCCCACTTCATCCTACCAACTATACCTGATATAAAGCCGCTCTATAACAATTCAAGACAACAAGAAAGCAAGAAAAGGATAGCGATCGATTTGGGAGCGTCACGGGGGAGGAAGATCGAAAGGTAACCTATGAGACCGGGGGGTTATGCTTTTTCTCCCGCCTCAGCTTCGCGGATGGGAGGAGTGCGAGAGCTGAGCCCGCACGCTCTATGCTTTTCCCCAGCCTTCCCTCCAGTAAAAAATTAGTTCGTACCCCCGGGATTCCTGGGGCATGAGTTAAGCATATAGTGGATTTATCTTTCTTTCGATTGAGCGTCGGTACTTTTTGAGTCTCTCTCCGTAGGCGCGCAAAACAACAGAGCCACTGCTCTTCGGGGCGGTGAAGTGGGCAATCCCTTATTCCAGCTTTAGAGGAGCATCTTTGCATGAATCAATACTAAGTCCTCAGCCCGTATGAAGTCCTTCGATTTCGGAGATTAGAGCAGAAGAACTCCGTAACGGCGGGGAAGGCTTTCGCCTCGAATCCAAACGATTTCTCGTCTTTTCTTAAGAGATTTCTAGTTAGGACTTGATCGAGGGATCAATTTTATCCGGAACATAAAGTAAAAAGACCAGAACCCCGTGTGGACTATGAACCAACAAAAAAAAGAGCGTCAGCTCCAAAAAAAGGATTGTTTGCATTACTCAAATGTACAAATTTTTTACTCTGAGATCTATTCCAACATTTCCAGAAGAAACCATTAAGCTTTGGTTGAAAGATGCAACGTACATCAAAGATTATCTCTTCAGATTCGTTAATATGTGGATTCCGTTTCCGAATCTTCCGATCTTTTTTTTTCAAGACTACTACTATTGCTAACGTAGTAGGCAAAGTGCTATTAATCGGATGGTCCGACCCCCATCTCGACCCGGTGTCGCAAGGGTATGCGTTGAGGTGGATCTTCTGAAGAAAAAGCCTAACCTAATAGGGTCTGGTTAGGCATGGGAAAAACGAAGGAAGATGGCATAAAATCGTCTATGAGAAAGACCCCACGGAACGATATTGCACGTCTTGTTCCAAACAAGGTTATTCAAAGTAAAACTTCAAACTTCGTTCGAAAAAGTCAAGTACAACTGATGCAGCCAACAAAGAGAAGCCCAACCAGCAGCCGTCAGCTCCTTACTCTAATGCCTATAGGAAAAAATCTTCACAAGGTCAAGGAGGAAAAGCTCCCCCACGTCAAGTCTACAGGCCAACGGGCAAGACCATCCAATCATCTTTTGAGAATACATATAATCTTCCAAAAAAGACTGCGGACAATCAGACGGAGCAGAATCTTTTTATTTTAATAAATAATAAAAAGACTTCTCAGCACATACAGATTTCTGCCGATCCTTCAACCAGTACTGCTTCTCATGATTCTCAGTTGAGGGTGGATTCTTCTCATCAGGTAATAGTAGATGCCATTGACTCATCTTTGGCTGCTAACAATTCCAATGTTGATAATTCTAGTATTCAGGCTATGCTATTATGCCTATTTTCTCTCAGCCTGATCATGAACTCATAAACAAGATGGAGTCTAATATATCCCTTGTTTGACTTAAATCCAAAGATATGATGCTAACGTTCCAAAGGAACAAGCTGCTCAGACTAAGGGATACTTATAGGACTCTGAACCTATGAGAGAAGCAAACACTTCTTTGCTTTGCAGGAATTTTTTTTTTCAGGAATTCTTCTATAAAGTCTTATGCTTCGATATTCAAGAACACTGACTGTGCCCAGAAATAGAAAGCTTCTGAATCCTACAAGGAGAGCAGCCAGATACATCTGTAAAAGTACAAGAATCGAACTTTAAGAGCTCCAGAAGGATTACTAGAGCGTTGGCTCGTTCTTCTTAAACTTCTTCCATTGTTAGCCATGATTAATAATCTCTTGTGAAATATCAGAGGCATAGGCAACATAAAATAGAAAATAAAGAAGGTGTAGTATAATATATCGTTGATTGCTATTCTTGAACCTCTTTACCATGCTAATAAGATTCAGTAATTCTCCAACAGAATTGGTTTCCACTTTTCATTGGCAAATCAAGAGGCAGATGATAAAAGATGGATCTGTTGGAATCATGAAGTGAATGTAGTGCTTGTCGACGCCTTTGAACAATGTATCACAGTCGACACCAGCTTCCTTAATTCTGATCTGGTAAGGCTTACCTTTCTTTATGCAAAGTGCTCCATTCAATTCTTTGGGAAAAACTTCCATTACTGTCCTAAGACATACAAGGTCCATGGAGGGTTGCGGGTGATTTTAACGCCATTTCAGATGTGTCTGAAAAACTTGGTGGCAGACCTCCAAATCTTGTATCTTTGTAGGAATTCAATGCAATGATTAATGATTGTGGCATCATTGACTGTGGCAGAAAACCTGGTCGAATAAGCAAGAGTGGGGGTTTTGTTTGGGCGAGGCTTGACAGAGTTTTCACTAATCCGGCTTGTTGCTATGATTTGTGGGAGTCTCTTTCTGAAATGGAAAGAGTGCATTATTTTCCATGGCTTTTTTGCGGGGGACCCTAATGAAGTGGCTAATGGTGAGGTGGAAAATGGATCAACTGCTTTGAGGAGATTCTTTTCTTCAAAGATTCCGAGAAATAGGGATAACAAGAGATAGGATCCGCCCGGTATGGGATGAGTCAACTTAGATTCTCTCACAATCCTCTAGTACTCAACCTTAATTGGCGCTGCTGGGCCGAAGAAGAACTTGTTGTCGAAAAGGAAAAAAAAGTACACTACCCTTATAATACACTGGCTAGCGCCTTTGTTCGATTGGACTGGGGCCTCAGCTTTTTTAAGGTAAAGACATTGGCAAGGTCCTCTTGCTCTGCTCTGTCCTCAACTACGACGGCTACTGGAGTGAGGTTGCGTATATAATAGAGTGGCATTTGGGCCCATAGATAGAGTCATCCCATCCAATGCCTTTTCGTTACCGCTCCGTGGGGGCTTTCTGGAAGAAAGGTGCCAGGTTCATCAGGGTCGAAATCAAACCTGATAGAAGATTGATCAAAGTGCTTGCGGAGTGAGGGCTTTACGGCCCGATGATAGGACATAGGACAGACTTGAGCTCTTCTTCTTCATTGGAACATGCCGTACCAGAAAGATCTTATTATGGCGTCATCTGTTGGGTAGCTCATTTGGCCACGTCTTTGTGAGCTCTTCCTTTGAACTGGATTTGATTTCACCCCTCTTTGAAAGCTGTAGGCCTGGCTTCGCTTTCGTGTGCGGTGTTGTGTAACACCAGCACCCTCCCTTTAGCCCTACCGAGGAACAGTAAAGTTCCACTCTCTCTAACGGATGAGTAGGAAATCTCGGCACTAAACTCATTGCAGAAAGAGACAGGCAACACGACGGATTTTTAAGGTGAGTCTTCAGCTGGGGGAACAATGATTCTTTCCCCTAAAGGGTAAGAGAATGGGGTGGGGTCTCCTCTACTCGCTTTCCCACACTCCATTCGATAGCTGCCTAAGAGCTTATTCGACAACAGTAAGACGACTGACTGATATGAGATTGAGCGAGGAAATGCCAAAGCCAAGGCTCACTCTCTCTCCTGCGCTAGTTAATCATATGCCATCCTTAGAGTGCAGCAGGGACACCTTTAAAGGAGAGTGAGCCATCCCTTTAAGAAGGGCCTTATCGCAAAAAGTCTCTTTGAAAGGTCACTCTCATGAAAAGAAAAACTTCCTCTCTGTCGAGGATTTTCCTCACTAAGCTTTCAGGAAAGTCAGGACAAGGACTCTAATTGTAACAGAGACAACCCCGTCTTCTCTTAGCTATATGCTAAACACTAGTCTTTGCCTTTCATCGCTGCGTTCCGGTTAGTTCAGGCCGGTCGATAAAATCCTCCGAGTGACTGACCATCACTGACGACTCGTGAGCTCGCAGGGCTCATAGGATGGGATCGAAGAGGAAAGCCCTTCTCTTCATTTCATTGACGGGTTGGAGAAATGTTCACGACGTAAGTCAGTGGAAGCAAACGGGCAATCGGCTGCCTAAAGGACCCCGTGGTTGAAGGCTAAGTTCATTCTTTGATATATCTCACTCCGCTATGCTAGAAGACTGAGCAGCTTCAGTTGATTACCAACCTCGAGTTCAACAACTATTGGGTAAAGCCTAAACCTTACTCCTTTCCTTCTATCGGAACTGGCAACAGATCTCTAGATCCGATGCAACTAGAAGTCAGTCGATTCCGGCTGAGAATGGTTTCAGTCCAAACCTTTTTTGTCGAGTGAAACTCCGCTTCTTAAGAGCTTCTTTGGGCAGACTCACTCCCTTACTCGCTGGGTTGGCGTATCCAAGGTAGCGCCAGCAGCAAGCGTAGGGGTTACTACGTAAGTGCGTTCGTTAGCGTTCGTTAGCGCGTTACGTTTTCTCGCTTGCTAGACACGAAAACTAAGGATAGACGCGCTGGGATAGCAAGCAAGTTTGTTGAAAGAGGGGCAGTAGATTCTAGATCTGCTGAAAACCAGGTTATAGGGCTATATCTTTCTTCCATGGTAGGGCTAGGGGCAGGGTGGTTGTAAATCACTCCTTTTACTTTCCCTCCTACAATTACAATGGGAAGGGACGAGACAGCCTTCTTCTAAACTAAATAAAATAGGATTCTGCTTTCACTGTTCTCAAGGTATCTCCTGACTTGAAGATTAGGGCTTCTTCCCGCATCCGAAACTGGAGAATCAACCCTCGAGAGACGACTAAACTATACGCGGCAGGTTGGTCTAAAAGGGAAAGAAAAAAGGTGACATACATTCCATTCGGGGACATAATAGTGATGACTATCGAGCACACTCTGTTATATCGATCCCAATCAATGGTTTTTTGGGGAAGCCGATGTTTGCTTTCCCCTATGCTTTATGACATCTTTTCTCTTCTCCGTAGTGATCAGTGTATGCACGTAGCATCACAGTCAATCTTTCATGCGGCCGCGCTCTTCTTCTAACTGCAGGAGTGCTGCGCCCTGTCTTACTCTTTTTGTTGCTAATGAATAGCCTTTTTCTTGGTGATTAATAGCCAAGGGAATAAAAGAAAGACCTATGACTCGTTGTCTAAATCATAACTTCAAACAGAACCCCACTGTAGAGAGGGAGACCCCCGGAAGCGTAAGAACGACTATTTTGGAGCCTGAGGGTGAGGTTCCATCGACGAGTGAGAAAAGGAACGAGAGACCTACGGCTACGTGAGGATCAGGACGCGGCGTACGGTTGGCAATGGCAAGTCAGTCACATAGGCTTTTGTAAGACCACGCGTCAGTACTAGACTGATTATGCCATCGATTCAAAGGAAGGACGGGAAAGCACAGGGCAGGAAACAATTAGAAAACCTATAACCCTTGAGTGAGTTCGCAGTCAATCTTGCTTTCGATTCAACAATACGAACCGAAGAAAACAATTAGGATGAAAAGATTCTTTGGCAAAGGAGTTTTTTCCCTCTGCTCTTCCTTTGGTTATATACCAAATCACCTACCTGTATCAGTTGATTCTCCTTCTTCCTTTCTTATTTGAGGATTCAGCCCTGGTTGATAGTTTGTTTCAGTTGAAGGGAGGTTTGTAAATAAACCTTCTGTCGTGTATTCCCGATTAATGCAGCCTTAGATGCTTCAATTGTCGATTTTAGTATTGAGGTTACACCTATGGATTATTTATTGTAGGCCAACTCTACTGCACTAGTACCAATAGGCGGCATAGAAGAAGAAGAAAAGAAGCACTACGCCTAGGAAAAAACTAAAACTTTGTTAGAAATTACCCCCTTTCCTTATCGGGATCGGGATTCAAAAGAATGGTTGGGACAACAAACATCCATCTCGTTCGTACTTTGGATACCCGTAGAACCATAAAAAACTTTTTAAGTTTAGAATTCCTTTAAATTAAGGGGCGTTGGGGACAAATCAATTTTTGGAGTTACCTTTTATCTAGTATCAACAGCTTGATACTAAAAAAAAGAAAAAGATCTTTCGCAGGCTAGAGATTTCTTGTAAAAACACTAGCCCCACTACCACTAAATTTATAATTAGAATATTGAAAGCTTCTTATTATTTATTAGATATATGATTTGCTTTTCATTATGCACATAAGGGAGGAGCCGTATGAGATGAAAATCTCACGTACGGTTCTGTATCTGTAACGGATAACATACAAAAGCTTTGGAATATTCTTATCGGGCACTAGAACGAAACCCGTTCTTACCACAATTTCATAATATGTCTGTCATTACGTGCGACTATCTCCACTATAGAAAGAAAAAAAGGAAAGAACTCAATTTTCAGCACGAAGAAGTCTTTCTTTTTCTAAAAGCATAAGTAGTAAACATTTTTTACTAGGGTTCCCATACATGCAAACATACAAAAGAAAACCAAACTAAGATAGTTAGCATAAATAGGACTCCAGTAAGCATCGGAGTAGATCTCTACTAAACAAAGCCAAAGAAATGCATTAAAACACCCTACTTTGCGTCTACAGACACTTATTGAAACCTTCTAAAAAGAAAAAGAGTCGACGGACTCTTCTAGTCTCCCCGGTGCCCGTGGGTGACAGCCTGCACTATGAGTGCTTGCTGCTCCGCCCGCAGCGCTTGCTGCCTCCCCTCCAAATCCTCGATACGCTCTCTGGCAGCGCGAATGCGCGCTTCTTTCCAGGTGGGATCCAGTGTTCTCACACTCCTAAAAAAGAGGTTTAGCACTCTACGGCGCTCTTCAATCTCATTTTGCAGTTGCCCCATTTCGGCAGCAATTGCAGAAAGCCTGTTTGCAGCATCCATAGCCATACGTGCAAGTACTCAATTTCTTTGATTTGAATTTGATGAAGTGAAGACACTTATCGAGCCTCCATTTATAGAGTGGTAGAGGAATCTCGCCATGCAGTACGAATTGCATGGCTGGCAACTACTATAACCACGCTGCCTGTATGAACAAACAAACTTTGCAGAACCGTTTCACCTAATCGATCGTGGTGAAGTCAGCAATGGATTCGGCGGATCATCCACGTCACGAATTGGATGGCAGGCCCAATTCTGACTAGTTCTCCGCACTACTTTTCTGCAGTTCAAATACTCTTATGCCTATTTAGTGAAAAACTGGTTGGCTCTGGCTACCTTGCGGAGCAAACAAAAGATCCCCAAATCACACTGCCTATATGAACAAACAAGCTTTGTACAACCAGCTTACGTGGAAAAGATTCCATATTCTATGCCAATGGACTCGTGACATCCATGTACTGAGTCGTCAAATGAGCCACGTTAATAAAGCCCAAACTTATACGCATTGGCCCACAGGGTGCCCCAAGAGGGCCCGAATGAAAGACCCAAGCTTACATGAACCATCAAAGAAAGTCCTACAAATGAAGACTTGGGCCTATCAAGCCTGCTTTCCTCGATGAAAGCCCACAGAAGGGCCAAAAACTTAAACCCATCATCAAAGCAAATGAAGACTTGGGCTTGCTTTGATGATGGGTTTAAGTTTTTGGCCCTTCTGTGGGCTTTCATCGAGGAAAGCAGGCTTGATAGGCCCAAGTCTTCATTTGTAGGAATTTCTTTGATGGTTCATGTAAGCTTGGGTCTTTCATTCGGGCCCTCTTGGGGCACCCTGTGGGCCAATGCGTATAAGCTTGGGCTTTATTAACGTGGCTCATTTGACGACTCAGTACATGGATGTCACGAGTCCATTGGCATAGAATATGGAATCTTTTCCACGTAAGCTGGTTGTACAAAGCTTGTTTGTTCATATAGGCAGTGTGATTTGGGGATCTTTTGTTTGCTCCGCAAGGTAGCCAGAGCCAGCCAGTTTTTCACTAAATAGGCATAAGAGTATTTGAACTGCAGAAAAGTAGTGCAGAGAACTAGTCAGAATTGGGCCTGCCATCCAATTCGTGACGTGGATGATCCGCCGAATCCATTGCTGACTTCACCACGATCGATTAGGTGAAACGGTTCTGCAAAGTTTGTTTGTTCATACAGGCAGCGTGGTTATAGTAGTTGCCAGCCATGCAATTCGTACTGCATGGCGAGATTCCTCTACCACTCTATAAATGGAGGCTCGATAAGTGTCTTCACTTCATCAAATTCAAATCAAAGAAATTGAGTACTTGCACGTATGGCTATGGATGCTGCAAACAGGCTTTCTGCAATTGCTGCCGAAATGGGGCAACTGCAAAATGAGATTGAAGAGCGCCGTAGAGTGCTAAACCTCTTTTTTAGGAGTGTGAGAACACTGGATCCCACCTGGAAAGAAGCGCGCATTCGCGCTGCCAGAGAGCGTATCGAGGATTTGGAGGGGAGGCAGCAAGCGCTGCGGGCGGAGCAGCAAGCACTCATAGTGCAGGCTGTCACCCACGGGCACCGGGGAGACTAGAAGAGTCCGTCGACTCTTTTTCTTTTTAGAAGGTTTCAATAAGTGTCTGTAGACGCAAAGTAGGGTGTTTTAATGCATTTCTTTGGCTTTGTTTAGTAGAGATCTACTCCGATGCTTACTGGAGTCCTATTTATGCTAACTATCTTAGTTTGGTTTTCTTTTGTATGTTTGCATGTATGGGAACCCTAGTAAAAAATGTTTACTACTTATGCTTTTAGAAAAAGAAAGACTTCTTCGTGCTGAAAATTGAGTTCTTTCCTTTTTTTCTTTCTATAGTGGAGATAGTCGCACGTAATGACAGACATATTATGAAATTGTGGTAAGAACGGGTTTCGTTCTAGTGCCCGATAAGAATATTCCAAAGCTTTTGTATGTTATCCGTTACAGATACAGAACCGTACGTGAGATTTTCATCTCATACGGCTCCTCCCTTATGTGCATAATGAAAAGCAAATCATATATCTAATAAATAATAAGAAGCTTTCAATATTCTAATTATAAATTTAGTGGTAGTGGGGCTAGTGTTTTTACAAGAAATCTCTAGCCTGCGAAAGATCTTTTTCTTTTTTTTAGTATCAAGCTGTTGATACTAGATAAAAGGTAACTCCAAAAATTGATTTGTCCCCAACGCCCCTTAATTTAAAGGAATTCTAAACTTAAAAAGTTTTTTATGGTTCTACGGGTATCCAAAGTACGAACGAGATGGATGTTTGTTGTCCCAACCATTCTTTTGAATCCCGATCCCGATAAGGAAAGGGGGTAATTTCTAACAAAGTTTTAGTTTTTTCCTAGGCGTAGTGCTTCTTTTCTTCTTCTTCTATGCCGCCTATTGGTACTAGTGCAGTAGAGTTGGCCTACAATAAATAATCCATAGGTGTAACCTCAATACTAAAATCGACAATTGAAGCATCTAAGGCTGCATTAATCGGGAATACACGACAGAAGGTTTATTTACAAACCTCCCTTCAACTGAAACAAACTATCAACCAGGGCTGAATCCTCAAATAAGAAAGGAAGAAGGAGAATCAACTGATACAGGTAGGTGATTTGGTATATAACCAAAGGAAGAGCAGAGGGAAAAAACTCCTTTGCCAAAGAATCTTTTCATCCTAATTGTTTTCTTCGGTTCGTATTGTTGAATCGAAAGCAAGATTGACTGCGAACTCACTCAAGGGTTATAGGTTTTCTAATTGTTTCCTGCCCTGTGCTTTCCCGTCCTTCCTTTGAATCGATGGCATAATCAGTCTAGTACTGACGCGTGGTCTTACAAAAGCCTATGTGACTGACTTGCCATTGCCAACCGTACGCCGCGTCCTGATCCTCACGTAGCCGTAGGTCTCTCGTTCCTTTTCTCACTCGTCGATGGAACCTCACCCTCAGGCTCCAAAATAGTCGTTCTTACGCTTCCGGGGGTCTCCCTCTCTACAGTGGGGTTCTGTTTGAAGTTATGATTTAGACAACGAGTCATAGGTCTTTCTTTTATTCCCTTGGCTATTAATCACCAAGAAAAAGGCTATTCATTAGCAACAAAAAGAGTAAGACAGGGCGCAGCACTCCTGCAGTTAGAAGAAGAGCGCGGCCGCATGAAAGATTGACTGTGATGCTACGTGCATACACTGATCACTACGGAGAAGAGAAAAGATGTCATAAAGCATAGGGGAAAGCAAACATCGGCTTCCCCAAAAAACCATTGATTGGGATCGATATAACAGAGTGTGCTCGATAGTCATCACTATTATGTCCCCGAATGGAATGTATGTCACCTTTTTTCTTTCCCTTTTAGACCAACCTGCCGCGTATAGTTTAGTCGTCTCTCGAGGGTTGATTCTCCAGTTTCGGATGCGGGAAGAAGCCCTAATCTTCAAGTCAGGAGATACCTTGAGAACAGTGAAAGCAGAATCCTATTTTATTTAGTTTAGAAGAAGGCTGTCTCGTCCCTTCCCATTGTAATTGTAGGAGGGAAAGTAAAAGGAGTGATTTACAACCACCCTGCCCCTAGCCCTACCATGGAAGAAAGATATAGCCCTATAACCTGGTTTTCAGCAGATCTAGAATCTACTGCCCCTCTTTCAACAAACTTGCTTGCTATCCCAGCGCGTCTATCCTTAGTTTTCGTGTCTAGCAAGCGAGAAAACGTAACGCGCTAACGAACGCTAACGAACGCACTTACGTAGTAACCCCTACGCTTGCTGCTGGCGCTACCTTGGATACGCCAACCCAGCGAGTAAGGGAGTGAGTCTGCCCAAAGAAGCTCTTAAGAAGCGGAGTTTCACTCGACAAAAAAGGTTTGGACTGAAACCATTCTCAGCCGGAATCGACTGACTTCTAGTTGCATCGGATCTAGAGATCTGTTGCCAGTTCCGATAGAAGGAAAGGAGTAAGGTTTAGGCTTTACCCAATAGTTGTTGAACTCGAGGTTGGTAATCAACTGAAGCTGCTCAGTCTTCTAGCATAGCGGAGTGAGATATATCAAAGAATGAACTTAGCCTTCAACCACGGGGTCCTTTAGGCAGCCGATTGCCCGTTTTCTTCCACTGACTTACGTCGTGAACATTTCTCCAACCCGTCAATGAAATGAAGAGAAGGGCTTTCCTCTTCGATCCCATCCTATGAGCCCTGCGAGCTCACGAGTCGTCAGTGATGGTCAGTCACTCGGAGGATTTTATCGACCGGCCTGAACTAACCGGAACGCAGCGATGAAAGGCAAAGACTAGTGTTTAGCATATAGCTAAGAGAAGACGGGGTTGTCTCTGTTACAATTAGAGTCCTTGTCCTGACTTTCCTGAAAGCTTAGTGAGGAAAATCCTCGACAGAGAGGAAGTTTTTCTTTTCATGAGAGTGACCTTTCAAAGAGACTTTTTGCGATAAGGCCCTTCTTAAAGGGATGGCTCACTCTCCTTTAAAGGTGTCCCTGCTGCACTCTAAGGATGGCATATGATTAACTAGCGCAGGAGAGAGAGTGAGCCTTGGCTTTGGCATTTCCTCGCTCAATCTCATATCAGTCAGTCGTCTTACTGTTGTCGAATAAGCTCTTAGGCAGCTATCGAATGGAGTGTGGGAAAGCGAGTAGAGGAGACCCCACCCCATTCTCTTACCCTTTAGGGGAAAGAATCATTGTTCCCCCAGCTGAAGACTCACCTTAAAAATCTGTCGTGTTGCCTGTCTCTTTCTGCAATGAGTTTAGTGCCGAGATTTCCTACTCATCCGTTAGAGAGAGTGGAACTTTACTGTTCCTCGGTAGGGCTAAAGGGAGGGTGCTGGTGTTACACAACACCGCACACGAAAGCGAAGCCAGGCCTACAGCTTTCAAAGAGGGGTGAAATCAAATCCAGTTCAAAGGAAGAGCTCACAAAGACGTGGCCAAATGAGCTACCCAACAGATGACGCCATAATAAGATCTTTCTGGTACGGCATGTTCCAATGAAGAAGAAGAGCTCAAGTCTGTCCTATGTCCTATCATCGGGCCGTAAAGCCCTCACTCCGCAAGCACTTTGATCAATCTTCTATCAGGTTTGATTTCGACCCTGATGAACCTGGCACCTTTCTTCCAGAAAGCCCCCACGGAGCGGTAACGAAAAGGCATTGGATGGGATGACTCTATCTATGGGCCCAAATGCCACTCTATTATATACGCAACCTCACTCCAGTAGCCGTCGTAGTTGAGGACAGAGCAGAGCAAGAGGACCTTGCCAATGTCTTTACCTTAAAAAAGCTGAGGCCCCAGTCCAATCGAACAAAGGCGCTAGCCAGTGTATTATAAGGGTAGTGTACTTTTTTTTCCTTTTCGACAACAAGTTCTTCTTCGGCCCAGCAGCGCCAATTAAGGTTGAGTACTAGAGGATTGTGAGAGAATCTAAGTTGACTCATCCCATACCGGGCAGATCCTATCTCTTGTTATCCCTATTTCTCGGAATCTTTGAAGAAAAGAATCTCCTCAAAGCAGTTGATCCATTTTCCACCTCACCATTAGCCACTTCATTAGGGTCCCCCGCAAAAAAGCCATGGAAAATAATGCACTCTTTCCATTTCAGAAAGAGACTCCCACAAATCATAGCAACAAGCCGGATTAGTGAAAACTCTGTCAAGCCTCGCCCAAACAAAGCCCCCACTCTTGCTTATTCGACCAGGTTTTCTGCCACAGTCAATGATGCCACAATCATTAATCATTGCATTGAATTCCTACAAAGATACAAGATTTGGAGGTCTGCCACCAAGTTTTTCAGACACATCTGAAATGGCGTTAAAATCACCCGCAACCCTCCATGGACCTTGTATGTCTTAGGACAGTAATGGAAGTTTTTCCCAAAGAATTGAATGGAGCACTTTGCATAAAGAAAGGTAAGCCTTACCAGATCAGAATTAAGGAAGCTGGTGTCGACTGTGATACATTGTTCAAAGGCGTCGACAAGCACTACATTCACTTCATGATTCCAACAGATCCATCTTTTATCATCTGCCTCTTGATTTGCCAATGAAAAGTGGAAACCAATTCTGTTGGAGAATTACTGAATCTTATTAGCATGGTAAAGAGGTTCAAGAATAGCAATCAACGATATATTATACTACACCTTCTTTATTTTCTATTTTATGTTGCCTATGCCTCTGATATTTCACAAGAGATTATTAATCATGGCTAACAATGGAAGAAGTTTAAGAAGAACGAGCCAACGCTCTAGTAATCCTTCTGGAGCTCTTAAAGTTCGATTCTTGTACTTTTACAGATGTATCTGGCTGCTCTCCTTGTAGGATTCAGAAGCTTTCTATTTCTGGGCACAGTCAGTGTTCTTGAATATCGAAGCATAAGACTTTATAGAAGAATTCCTGAAAAAAAAAATTCCTGCAAAGCAAAGAAGTGTTTGCTTCTCTCATAGGTTCAGAGTCCTATAAGTATCCCTTAGTCTGAGCAGCTTGTTCCTTTGGAACGTTAGCATCATATCTTTGGATTTAAGTCAAACAAGGGATATATTAGACTCCATCTTGTTTATGAGTTCATGATCAGGCTGAGAGAAAATAGGCATAATAGCATAGCCTGAATACTAGAATTATCAACATTGGAATTGTTAGCAGCCAAAGATGAGTCAATGGCATCTACTATTACCTGATGAGAAGAATCCACCCTCAACTGAGAATCATGAGAAGCAGTACTGGTTGAAGGATCGGCAGAAATCTGTATGTGCTGAGAAGTCTTTTTATTATTTATTAAAATAAAAAGATTCTGCTCCGTCTGATTGTCCGCAGTCTTTTTTGGAAGATTATATGTATTCTCAAAAGATGATTGGATGGTCTTGCCCGTTGGCCTGTAGACTTGACGTGGGGGAGCTTTTCCTCCTTGACCTTGTGAAGATTTTTTCCTATAGGCATTAGAGTAAGGAGCTGACGGCTGCTGGTTGGGCTTCTCTTTGTTGGCTGCATCAGTTGTACTTGACTTTTTCGAACGAAGTTTGAAGTTTTACTTTGAATAACCTTGTTTGGAACAAGACGTGCAATATCGTTCCGTGGGGTCTTTCTCATAGACGATTTTATGCCATCTTCCTTCGTTTTTCCCATGCCTAACCAGACCCTATTAGGTTAGGCTTTTTCTTCAGAAGATCCACCTCAACGCATACCCTTGCGACACCGGGTCGAGATGGGGGTCGGACCATCCGATTAATAGCACTTTGCCTACTACGTTAGCAATAGTAGTAGTCTTGAAAAAAAAAGATCGGAAGATTCGGAAACGGAATCCACATATTAACGAATCTGAAGAGATAATCTTTGATGTACGTTGCATCTTTCAACCAAAGCTTAATGGTTTCTTCTGGAAATGTTGGAATAGATCTCAGAGTAAAAAATTTGTACATTTGAGTAATGCAAACAATCCTTTTTTTGGAGCTGACGCTCTTTTTTTTGTTGGTTCATAGTCCACACGGGGTTCTGGTCTTTTTACTTTATGTTCCGGATAAAATTGATCCCTCGATCAAGTCCTAACTAGAAATCTCTTAAGAAAAGACGAGAAATCGTTTGGATTCGAGGCGAAAGCCTTCCCCGCCGTTACGGAGTTCTTCTGCTCTAATCTCCGAAATCGAAGGACTTCATACGGGCTGAGGACTTAGTATTGATTCATGCAAAGATGCTCCTCTAAAGCTGGAATAAGGGATTGCCCACTTCACCGCCCCGAAGAGCAGTGGCTCTGTTGTTTTGCGCGCCTACGGAGAGAGACTCAAAAAGTACCGACGCTCAATCGAAAGAAAGATAAATCCACTATATGCTTAACTCATGCCCCAGGAATCCCGGGGGTACGAACTAATTTTTTACTGGAGGGAAGGCTGGGGAAAAGCATAGAGCGTGCGGGCTCAGCTCTCGCACTCCTCCCATCCGCGAAGCTGAGGCGGGAGAAAAAGCATAACCCCCCGGTCTCATAGGTTACCTTTCGATCTTCCTCCCCCGTGACGCTCCCAAATCGATCGCTATCCTTTTCTTGCTTTCTTGTTGTCTTGAATTGTTATAGAGCGGCTTTATATCAGGTATAGTTGGTAGGATGAAGTGGGATGAAGCCTTAGTGGGTATAGCAAGTGTGACGGGGAGGCGGCTCGGGCGTAGTGGGTCTGGACGCCTAGCACGAAAGAGCCTTCTCTGGTAGCGGCACTATACCTTAGTCTCTCTCTAGCTTCCAGTCTATATAAAACGTAGTTAGCAGAGGTCAGTCTGTCTGGCGTTCCCTCGCGTCAAGGGCTACTTTTGCATCGGCTCTCTCTCGTTCTCGTTAGGGAATTCCCGAGGTGAAAGCAGCTCTCTCGGAAGTAAGTTTCCCCGCTGGGACTAGTCTAAGAAACTTTCACTTGAATTGCCAAGCCTCTTGTGGTAACGCCCTTGACGAATTGCGTTCAACGTCCCTTTATGACTTTCCCGATCGGCGCCCCGGGTCGGTAGCCGGGCTCCGGGACATTACTACCACGGCGACTATCGCCCCGAGCCCAAAGAAGGAAAAAAACGAACGGACTAAAGCGAGGAGTTCATTGGCCATACATAGTTAAGGAGGATGGGGGCCAACCTCTTTCATGACCCATGGCCCCAGTGTGTCACTTGGTTAGCATTTCTAGAAAAAATGGAGACGGAGAGTCAGGCTAGTTTTTCGATAGGGAAAGAGACAGGGGAGTTGGCTGTAATGGAGACAATTCGGATGGACGATATGGATTTATTCGAGATGGTTAACCACTTTTTTAACCGTGAGAGGGAGGTCATTCAGAACCCGCTGGCTCCAGAACGGGGGGCGGCTCCAGAGGCGCTGCCGCAGGCGCCAACACCGACTGAAGTTGCCCACCCCGCTCCCGATCAAAAAGAGCGTGCGGGACTTCGAAGGGACATTCAAACTTGAATTCGTGAGCAACTGCACGAACATTGTGAAAAGGGGGAAGGGCGGCTGTCCGTGCACTTTCCGGAAATGACGGAAATCTAGTCCAGTGCCGCGAAGGCGATAATGTCTTACGATCTGGAGATCTCCGCGGAGACGGATACGGAAACCCCCCGCAGATGGGTAGAGAATATAAGGGGGACCCTAATCTCCTAAAACCAGTTATTAGGGAATACCGACCAAATGAGTCTGTCTGCCGCTTGATTTCATAACAGAGCCGTTATTCCCGGCTGGCATAGAAGTCTCTCGTGCGGGCGAAGGAGATGCATTTCTGGTACTGGTGGTATTGGACAAGAAAAAAGGGAATAATTTCTTTCTTCTTTCTGCCTTTCTTTCCCATGACGACTAGGAACGGGCAAATCAAAAATTTCACTTCGAATTTCGGACCTCAACATCCTGCTGCTCATGGTGTTTCACGATCAGTATTGGAAATGAACGGAGAAGTGGTGGAACGTGCGGAACCACATATTGGATCACTCCAGTGCGGCACGAAGCCGCTGATGCCGAGTCGGCTCCTATGCCGCTAGCTATGCCCTGCTTGGTCCCCCGGCACGGTGGAGGTTCCGTAGCGCGTCATGAGCACCGGGCTAAGGGGCGGTTGAGCAACTCAAGCGAACCGCCCTACCTTACTACAACATAAGGACAGAAGGGAGAAGGTTGTGAAGGTGGCCTCGTTATCCACACCTCCGGTCGGATGAATGGAGGACCGACCGACCCGGGTTTTCACGAGCGTTGGCGGGTTCTGGAGTGCCTGTCAAGGGCGCTAGCGCATACCCCGGGGTGATCATCACCACCTGCACCTCAAATCTCGGCACAGTGGAACGTGTAACCCGCCTGCTGTTCCATTCAACTACATTTGTTCCTGTAATCCATAGCCTAACAGAACGCAGCAGCGAGGGGCAACCCGCCCATACAGCCAGCGGGGAGGATGGCACTACTGGCAAAGACCGTCTGGCGAAAACGCCGCAGGCGCGAAGCGTGGTAGGCCTGCGCCGGGGGAGCATAGGGAGGAAAGGGAGCCCGGGCGGTGGAAGAGCCAGGGGAGGCCGGGTCATTTGACGGAAATGGAAGGCTTTGGACTATGAACCTCTTAAAGAAGGCCCTATGGAGTAAAGGGAAGTGCATGAATTCTTGGAAAAAGAGGGAGCGAGCCTATATAAAAAATGGAATCAAGCAAATTCAATGAATAGATAGAGTCAACGGTACGACAGACAGCGCTGCCTACACACGAATTTGCTTCCGAAGTCGAGCAGTCTCAATTTCACTACAGGATTTTAGAATGAATGCTGGGCTGGGCCACCTCGAATGGCGTGAGCCGCATGCGGGGAGACCCGCACGTACGGTTTTTAGGGGGATCTGGTCGAAAGACCGGCCGGCGCCCACCCGACTAGAGGGACTGAGAAATTAATAGAGTACAAAACTTATCTTCAAGCTTTACCTTATTCTGATCGTTCAGAGGGCGATCGCGGGGTCACTGAATGAAGTCCTCCGTTTCTTTCGGAGGTGCTGACCCGCAGCGAGGCAGAGATGACTAAGTGACATATGGAATATGGCGACGACAACAGCATGTCGTAGAAGGAGATAACAAGTGGAGCCAACGACCCACTAAGACTAACGTATCTACAACTACATCCCCGAGCGGCAGTCAAACGGGGGCGTGAATGCGAGATGCCAGCGGAATGATCGGTCGGACAGAGGCTAGGGCTCCTTCCTTCCCACCGCGTCCTTCCTTGTGTGTCGGAGATATAAAGCGAGTGCACCGGAAAAGAACGGGAACTGGGTCGATCTATTCTATGTCGAAGCATCCGAAGCATAACTGCACACTCACACGATCTTTGCCGACAGATAGGAGCATTCGGTGGAACCGGTGAACTACACTTGCTTCTGGATAGATGTGTGGGACAGAGGGCTCGTGGTACCTGCTGCCCACCCTTCCTCCTCTGCTTTGAGAACCGTGTGAACGGAGAGTGGGCAGAAGGGAAGGAGGTCCTCATACGGAGTCGCACACTTACTTGAGCAGTGCGGGAGACTGGGGAATGGGTCGAGTAAAGTCCCCTGGGGTCGGAAAAATCACAGAGACGTACTGATACGATAGGGCTTTGATTGGTATTTCTTTTTTCTTAGTGATTGTAAAGGAGGGCGCTTGGCTATGTTATAGAAAGGGAAGGCAGAGGCACCGAATGGCGAAGAGAGGCGGCTCGGCAGGGAAGGAATGGGAAATCGTCAAAGATGACTTCTTTGTTGTCGAAACGAAGGGCTAAATAGCACCAGTGATTCTCTGAGCCGGTCTGGATTTCCAACGCCTCGGGAAACTGGTCGAGATAGATGACAGCGCCTTTTTCCCCTCTTCCTTACCGGGAGGGCAATCTTCTCTTATGGCCTTCACCTCCCGCCCGGCCCGGAAATAGAGAATCCAGCCCCCTTCTGATCCATTCATTTCTGCAAGCAGGGAGGATCCAGAGCTAAGCCCCCTCCTATTCGAGGCCGGGTGGCCTTGCCCCACAAGCACCCAACCTTCTTTTTGCTCTTCCTTCGGGTTGCCTCCACGAACGCGCCACCTAGGAGCCCTACTCATATTCCAAAGGCGCTACTTCAATTCAAGCGCAAGCCCCCTTCTATTGCATAACCTAAAAAAGCTATAAACAAAGTACCAAAGTGGTTGCGGGAACGAGACGCTTTGGTTACCAGCGAACGCTTCCAAAGGCGACCAGCTTTCAATACTAGTTGTTACCTTACGCTGCCATTTTTCTAAGATTATTGAATAGCATGGCTGGGGGCTAAGATAACTCAAATGGGAGAGCCGTGTTATGGGTGACCTTATTGCACGGTTCAGAGAGCACTTGTGTATGTGATGCAAGTGAACGTGTACGAAAAAGCTGTCGTAAAGTTTCGTTCTTCGTTCCGTCGTCGACCCTATCTATGTTTCTACGATGGCCCAAGAACACGCTCATTCTTCAGCCGTAGAGAGACTTTTGAATTGCGAGGTACCATTACGAGCTCAATATATACGAATGTTATTCCGTGAAATAACTCGAATTTCAAATCATTCACTTGCTTTAACTACTCATGCTATGGATGTGGGAGCATCAACTCCGTTCCTGTGGGCTTTTGAGGAGCGGGAAAAATTGTTGGAATTCTATGAAAGAGTCTCGGGAGCCAGGATGCATGCCAGTTTCATACGACCAGGTGGAGTGGCACAAGATCTGCCTCTTGGCTTATGTCGAGATATTGATTCCTCCACACAACAATTTGCTTCTCGTATCGACGAATTAGAAGAGATGTCAACCGGCAACCGTATCTGGAAACAACGATTAGTGGATATTGGTACTGTCACTGCACAGCAAGCAAAGGATTGGGGATTCAGTGGTGTAATGTTAAGAGGTCGTGCGACATGAAGACATTGATAGCAATATGGGGGAAGTTCCCATCAGGCAACAACGGTTCTGCCTGACCCTACTTAAGCATGCATATTATGTCAGTGAAGACTTGGTGTGAAGCCTTGGAGCTTACGTTAGAAGAGCAAAAGGCCGGGGGCTAGGGTGAGCTGAGGGGGGACAACGTAAGTGAGCGAATGTGTGTAAGCCCAGTCAAACATAACTGTTCTAGGCGGGGTGGGCCGCCCACCTTCGAATGGTGTTGGTCCTACGGACTGTGAACGGATTCGCCTCTGGCCTCTGGGCACGTCGGAACCGCATGAGTTCACCGGGGTGGAGCACGGTCCGCCAAAATCGGCATAGGTTAGGTGCTATTGATGGAACATGGTAAGCCTATCTTTCTCCATATGGAAGTGCTGCGGGCACATAGAGATGTGGGTAGAGGAAGCCTCAAAAAGCGAAGGCCGAGCTGTAGGTCACGTGACTTGCACCGAGTTGGTGGCTGACTGGGCTTTTGATTTGATCAAAGCAGAGAAGCTCGCCTTCTTGTTATCCAAAAGCAAAAGTAGGTCGAATCGGTCGGGCCCCTGCCCCGGAACGCCGAATGAAATAGGTGGCCGGGTTCTTTTTCTACGACCCTTTTTATATGGTAGGCCCGGCCCCAGGACCCCTATCCCTTATGTTTAGGAGCGGGATCCGCCCAAGAACGACCTTTCGGTGGTACGGAAGGCATGGACTCCGCGAACGTCCCTAGCCCCCTTTACTAATAAGGAAAAGAAAGCCTCAACCAGAACCACATTCCTTTTGCGTGCGGATGTAGCTAAGTGTCTGACTCTATTGGTCATAGTTTTCTGCTGTTGCGGCCGGTGCTCGTTTGCGCGCGCGTGAACCAACCCAACAAACAAGGAAAGGATGCCTCTCGGGGCATCTGAGAATGATTCGAGCCGTATGAAGGGAAACTCTCACGTACAGTTTCTTTTTTTGGGGGGGAAGGAGCCCGACAGGGTCCCCCCACTGACTTGGCCCGGGCCTAAGTGAAAGTGAAGTGGTGGGCCTACCCATCCCAACCAGGGGTATGCTGGGAGAGGTGGATAGATAGGACTAAGGGAATAATCTTGTTTGGTTCGGTAATGGAATCAATAGCTTGCCCGAACAGGACCCTAGCTTTATTGCGAGCCAAAAATATTGATAAATTTCCCTTCCATAGGGATCGTTGTGGCATGAACTCATTTCTGCCTTTCCTCACCCCCGCCCTACCTTGTAACGGAGACTAATGGGTTGAAGGCGGTGAGGCATGGTCAGAGTGTAGGTTCGAATCCTGCCACCTTTCTTGTGGATCATCCTGAAACCACAGGATGATGGGAATAACAAAGCATAAATTTTGAAATGAGCACGTCAATATATGAATTGTTTCATTATTCGTTATTTACGGGTCTTTTCGTTGCATTCACTTACAACAAGAAAGAACCACCAGTGTTTGGTGCAGCACCTGCATTTTGGTGCATTCTTCTTTCTTTCCTTGGTCTTCCGTTCCGTCATATTCCTAATAACTTATCCAATGACAACGAATTAACCGCAAATGCACCTTTCTTTTATCAAATCTCAGGGACATGGTCTAATCATGAGGGTAGTATTTTATCATGGTGTCGGATCCTAAGTTTTTATGGATTCCTTCTTTGTTACCGGGGTCGACCCCAAAGCCATAATGATTTCCCTAATTCTGTGAGAAAGAAAAACCAGTTTGTTAGAGCTGGGGCAGAGAAGCAATCAACAGAATGGGTCCCTGTTGTTCACAAGTGAAGGCACTGAACGGATCAAGATCTCGTAAATTCATTGTCTTTCTTGATTCAAATCAGAAAGAACTTCTTTCACTATTGAAGCCATGCCTGAGCTGTCAGCTTATTAGCATCCCTCTTCTGCGTTAGGAATTGTCCGAAAAGGTTCGATTGAATCCCATGTTTTCATGGTCCCTATCTCTGCCCCGGCACTGGCCGACACGTAGGTCTATTCCGCGCTTTCCTAGGTGCGCATCTCCATCTACTAAAAGTAGGGGTGGTTGCCATAGATAGATTGGGTCATTCGTAACCAGAGCAATAACCGATGCTACAGCATAAACTAAAGCTATACGTGGCGGCCCCTAAAGGCGTAACTGACAGGTTCTGTTTTATCTGCCCATCCGAGTCATCCCGTACTCCAAAAGAATATGCTAATTTTTACACATAATAGCAAGCTGCTTTAAATTTAGCAACCCAACATTCTTCTGAACATTTATGGCTGCAGGTAGAAAAAGAGAAATAAAGTTAAGAAAAAAATAACTTGGTACGAAACCAGATATTGAAATGTGCTCAAGAATATATAAAAACTTACTTCGTTTGGAGCATCAGATATACATATATGCTCTGTTTGGGCCATTGTCAATATACAAAGCTACATAATTCACATTAACAATTGGTGTGTAAATTAGGTAGTAATAAACATGTTTGTATGGAGTAATTTCATCAAACACATGGTGTTCAGAAAGAAAATTAGACACATAAATACATATACCTTTTATTAAACATTTCATGAAATGAAAATAAATGCCATCCTTCATTTGTTGATCCTATAGAAAAAATAAGATTAAGCACTTATACTTGTTTGTAGCTAATATAAACGATTCAAGTGGGTGGATAGACAGAAAAAAAAAATGAAGAAACATACTTTAAGTATCCTTCAATAGTTCATGATTTTGCAATAACAACACTCCATAACTTCTTAATATCTGACAAAGTTTTAAAATGCCCAAAAAATGAAAACGAAATAAATAGAAATAAGGATAGAGATGATCAGGAAAACCCAGTTCAGAGCTCTCCTTTGATAATATTTTTGAACCATTTGACCTGCACAAAAAAAATAATAATAAAAAAAATAAAAAATTCTCATTCATTTTTAGTAAATCTTAATGTATCATTTTGGT